>NC_028642.1:27744166-27801840 GCF_001406875.1 Solanum pennellii
TTTATTTTAGCTTCTTAGAATACTCTTAGTTTAGTAATTTGATCATAGATGTTCTTGTGGTGATGACTTCCAGATTTTGGGGAATAATAGATGTTTAATTTTAGAAGTTATTGAATTGGTTTTTAATTAATGAGTTTAAGTCTTTCGCGTTACTTTCTGTTGATATTATATTGAAATGTTAGGGTTTAGATTGGTTGGTTCGCTCACATAGGAGGGTAAGTGTGGGTGCCAGTCGCGGCTCGGTTTTGGGTCGTGACAGAAATAGACTATACAATAAGGACTAGAATATAATCTCGTCCCAATCGATATACTTTTAGAGAGAAGATAATTAATATGTCTCTAAATATTGGTCATAAATAAGAGTTTTTCTTGTAGTGAATTGTAGTGTGAAGTAAATTAGTGGTGCTGTGCATTTGTGAAAAATAATTAAAATGGAAATTTTTGTTTGCTGCGTACATTTTGGAGCAATACTGAAAAAGATTAGAGTGGTTAAATGAGCGTGGTTGATGAAGTTAAGTGAGGTCAAATAAATAGAGTTAATGTATGAGTGATTTATTGTCTCATTCACAACTTATTCAAGTTAAATTGTGGGTTATAATCCAATCCTCTCAATTTTACTAAGTCTTAATTATTTTATTTGCTCTTTTTAATTGTAAGTATCTAATAAAAAATATTATTGTAGTTATGTTAATATGTAAAATAATAAAATAGTATTTGTTTAAAGTTATTTTGACAAGATTTGTCATTGAATAATTTGGGTTATATATCAATTCAGTATTTAATGGATTGCGTTAATACATTGGCTGGTGAATGACCCCACTCACTTAAGCAAGCAGAATAAGTTGGGGTTTTTCTTCCTTCCAGAAAAAAAAATTAAATTTTAACCCACAACACTCTCAGTGTGAATTATGAAGGTCTGGTGATTTGATATTGAAAAACTTATTTGGATATGTAATCTTAACTTTTAAAAGAAAAGACTACCTAATTGCATAATTTCGTACCAAATTTCAAGTCATATAAACCTAATTTCATATTCTTTTTGGTACCATATACACTGAAATAGGGATAGAGACAAGTCAAATTCGCTTATGTATGTTTCATACATGTGAATCTCAGTAGATACAAATTATATACATGTATCACGTCTTACTCACATATAACTGGGGTACCAGATGCACGATTGAGATAGGAGAGTGGCAAATGACATTTGTCTATCATCCCATGTGAATCACACTAGACAACACAATATATACATGTATCTGATGTGGTTTGTATGTATCTGGATAAAAGATATGCTAGCAAGACATGAAAGTGAAGAGTGAAATAAGAGGAAGGCGAGTGAGATAGGAGAGTAATGAGCGAGATGGGAGGGAGTTTGGTAAGATAGTATAGTGGAAAGAGAGATAGACACGTGACTATTGTTTACTATAACTATTTAAATTATTGAAGTAAGGATTTTTGTTAAATATTTTTAGAGATTAATTTCTCTCAACTGATAGTGAACAAGAAAATTACACCCTTAGTTCATTTTTAGAAATACTTATTCCTCTTCATGTATTCATATATTATTAATATTTAAATAAAAATAACAAAAAGAGTATTATATGGTAACTTGGACTCTAAATTCATTATAAGAGTTTGTTTATAATTCTTATTGGTTGCCAAAAATAAGAAGGATCCTTTTACCTATTTCTTTTCCTCAATATTTTCACCTCGTTCTCCATCAACACCACTGAAGAAATTGGAGACAATAACTTTACTTCTTTTTTCTTTTTAAAATCTAGACTAATTAATTATATAAAAGTTTTGGTACGAAAATTTATGTTTCGTCCATAAAAATATGTGCTTCATGTATTTAAGTACGAGATATAATTTTCTGCACAAATGGTGAATCATTGGTGACGAATTTCATGTTGTAGCTAATAGTTTTGTAGCTATATAAAATATTTGTTGTAGTGTGATATGTGACAAATATTGTATCAACATAAATCTTGTAAAAATATTCATAACGAACTTTTAAAAAAATTGATATGTTATATATCACCATTATAAAGAAAATTAATAATTTTATTAGGCATTAAAATATTGTTAAAAGAACAATACAATATGTAAACCATAGTAAAATTTGGGTGTTGGGTTGAGTTCTAAGCCGTTCTATAACTCATTACCAAACATGACTCAAGAAAATCTTAATTGGATTGGGTCTTGACCCGATTGTTGTCTTTACCCATTAAAAGTCTCTATTGGGACTCGCTTGTACAACCTTAATCATTTATTATTATGATAAATTTATTTTTCTGTTAAAAATTTACATTTTAAAAATAAATTTTTTATTTATGAATATATTATAAGTTGAATTTATTTGAGTAATTATTATGTTTCTTTTTATTTTGATTTTTCTTAAAATGATCACTTCACTACTAAATTACTTATTTTTCATTAAGTAGATTATTACTCAATTAAAAATTATATTTTAAAATGTAGATAATTTTAATAAATAAATTTCATTTACTTAAATAAATTTAAAATGGAAGTTTTATTTTTAAGCTAAATAAGATGAAAGTTTTATTATTCAATTCAATAAGATCAAGATTCTATTTTAAAGCATAAATAAGATAAAAATTTTATTTTTAAGTTAAATAAGATGAACATTTATTGTTAATCTAAATAAGATGAAATTTTAATATTAAAACATACGACACAATTATGGAAATGCACACACAGAAATAATTAAACTAAATAAGAAGAAAATATTACTTTTAAGAAAGAATAACTAATGCATACAAAGAAAATACAAAAACAAAATTAAATTGGGCGAGGGTATTTTGTAAACAAACAACTTGTCCTAAAAAATATACAATATCGTTAGAATATGACAAACCAAACAATCAATAGAAACTAATTCCAAAATAACTTATCCCAGTATAACTTATCTCAGCATAACTAATCCCACCATAACTAGAAATCAAATCAAACGACCCATACAAGATATCTTTTAGCGGCTATAGTACATATGCTGCTAATATTTCACTTAAAAAATTAATTAGTGGCAAATGACTAATTGCCGCTAAATAAATGCCACAAAAAACATGCTTTGTAGTAGTGTGGAGGACCCATGATTTTCATTTTTAAGGGGTATGAAAAATAAACGTATAAATGTGTAAATAAGCTTTTAGAAATGGGAACCTTGAATTCTTTTGGGTTTAAAACCATACTTTTATGAAGTTTTTTTAAAGTAAAAAAAAACTCAACTAAAATCCTTCAAAAACACAACTGAAAATAAAATTAAAAAACTGGAAAAAAAAAGGAAAATATAAAATGTTTACATACGTATTCGAACCATTGACATACAACCAAATTTCAATGGGACTTACCACTGCACCATCAGTTTCTCCTTATTATTAAGGAGATTCAATATATATATATATATATATATATATATATATATACACACACACACACACACACACATTAACTTTACCTTATATATACTATGTAATTTTTTGCCAAGGGGGTTCACGAACCCACTGGGGTCCTCCCTTGTGTTTTACAATACTTTTAATCAGATGTCATAAAATTAATGACATTTTTAAACATATGACATAATATATTCGATATTTGTATAAAAATGTCACCGTTGTAGTGATATTTTCACAATTTGTCGATCGAATCAACGACATTTTACGATAAATGACATAATCTATTTGACATTTGTATTAAATGTCGCTATTTTAGTAATTCTTTTGCTAAAAGTCGCTAAAATCAATGACATTTTACAACAAATGTCACTATTTAAGTGACGTTTTTCTAAACGTCACTAAAATCAATGACATTTTGCAGATATGTCATAATATTTACGATGTTTACATTAAATGTCACTATTTAAGCAATATTTTTTCTAAATGTCACTATAACCAATGACATTTTGTCATAAAAGTCATTATATTCGACATATGTAGTGAATGTCATCATTTAAATAACATTTTCGCTAAATGTCGCTAAAACAACGACATTTTACAATAAAAGTCAATATCATAGTGACATTTTGGACCAAGTGTCATTATTTTTACGATACTTGATACGAAATGTCATTATTTTTATGATATTTGACATCAAATTTCATTGTTTTATGACATTTTGTTCTTAAATATCATGACATTCTTTATTTTCTGACATTTTTTTCAAATGTCACCAAATTAATGTCGGCGCATGTACATTTTCTTATAGTGATATATGTGATGATCATGTTAGGGTTAGTTATAATAATGATGAATACTCTTATAACACGACCCATACTTCTACGAACCCTAGATAAATGTATATTCAAGGTATGTTAGGAGTCTACTATTCTAATGATGAATACAACCTTGTCTCCTATGATGTAATGCGGGTGCGTGTAGTCTATAGTCCTTAGTACTGTATATGTGTGTATGACTTGAGACTTGAGGAATGTTATACATGTGTTGTGATCTTTAGAGGGTGGATTCCTCAATGTTAGGTTATAACCATTATGTGATCATGTTGTCCAATGTACACACAAACTTCATGTATGACTATGAGAAGGGTAGATTCATGATGTCTAAGGAAATGGTAGTTCTCATATGTATCATTACCTATTTCTATCATGTAAGTATATGATAAATGAAGTTATGAACATGTGTGATTATAGGTTTTATGTGAAGGTAGATCTCACATAGTATGCACACACACATGATATATGATTGTATGAATATGTGAAAGCACATCCTCACATGAAATAGGGTCTATGATGAAAGGAAATTCTCATCTAAGAATCACTTGAACTATACTATGTATGAAGGAGCAAACTCCTAAAGCCTTCTATATGAACTCATGCATTAAAGGCTTATATATATGTAAAAAAGCAGTTTGAGCCTAGAACCGATTGAACATGACCAATGAAAGTTGGGTCTTAATGTTTAGTAATTTCAGTTTCACACAAGAGAACGTTCACGTTTAGAAAGTTTGAGTTCCCAACATAGATGTTTTGTCATAATATGAAAACCTCCACGCAAGTAAGTAATTTTTTTTCTACTAATAATCTCCGTATTCCATAAGTACATGCCCCCATATGTTATAGCTTGAGGATTCCACCTATACAACTATGTACCATTGGCTACACCTTAGGCAAGTGTTAACCCTGTCTTTTAGGTGTAGGAGGAGAACACCGTATTCCATGTAGCTCACATGGTCTATGTCAGTTATCGCTTTGTGTCTCAAAGTAAGAAATAAACTAAGATAAGATAATGGATTCTAATCATATCTCTTTTAGGAGATAACTTAGTAGAGGTAGAACTATAGGACCCTACCCATGCATTGAACTAGTGAACTCTAAGACAGGATAAGATTTGTATTTGAATAAAATTAAGACTTATGGTAAAGTATCAATAAATTGTATGAATATATGTTAAGTGACATTCCTATTTCAAGACCTGAAGTATGCTTACGTATGTGAATTGCATTTGTGACTTCTAAATGAGTTTACTTAGTATATGTGGGGGTATGGGAATCCATGTGTATATTACACAAGTAAGTTTGTGAAGGGGTTTTGAAGGTGGTTTACTTATGATATGAACTAAATGAATTATGACTAAGATTGTTGTAAAGGAAAGAGTCCTTATATGATGCTATGAAGTATGTGCCTTATATATAGTTATAAATGAAAGTGTTATGGCTTGTGGAGTATGATTTGACTTGTCTAGGATGACTTCTTAGGTACACTTGATGGAAGTAGTATTATGGGATGCTACCTACACATTTCACTTGTGTCACTTTGGGGTTGTATTAGGTGATGGTTCTTATGTGAAATTGATGTCTATGATGTGCTTAAGACTTATGAGTATATGTGGTTGTGTGATGAAGCATATTATGAAAGACTATCTTAGGTGACCTTAAGGTAATACATTGTACTAAGTAAACTTGAGGGTTTCTTAAGGAAAAAAATAAGATAAAAGAGAAGTAATGTATTGTATGTATTGAATGCGCTCAATGTATTATAAATGGGTTTATGTGATATTATGAGCAGTATCCATGTCTATATCAAGTATGTGAACTTCATTGTGGTTATTATGCCTATGTTCATGAAGATTACTAATAATACATTTTGCATGATTTCAAATGAAATGTCCTCTTTAAATGTATATTTTGCATAAATTGCCATACTTAGTGCATTCTTGTACTAATACCTTTCTTCTTCATCTTTTTACACAAGTGTTAGGTGTTGATGGCTAGAGTATGTCTACTAGTGAAGAACTTGGATAGATCTCCCAACTTCAAGTAAAGGGACCCTTCTAATTCAAGTCTTGCCTATGTCAAGATGTTTCTTCAAGTTATGTAATATTTTAGTTATTATTTTGATGTTGTTAAGGGTCATGTCGCTATTCTATTCTATTGAGTTGTGTCTTAAGATGGCAAAGAGACTTATTGTCTACTTTGTACTTATATGAAAAGTTTTAAATTTTCCGCTATTTTTATGATTATGCAATTAAATATGTCTAAGGGATTGTATAAGACCTCCGAGAGGTCGAGTACGCCGTGTTAATTCTAGGGGGTGCTCCCCTGTCGTGACAAACTTGGTATTAGAGAATAATGTTATAGAAAATGGTTTTAGGTTCCAAAGTGTCATATTGCCACATATAATAGAGTCTTGTTCATCAGTGGTGAGTCACGACATATCTATGAGCAAGAGGCTATAGGACGATGAGTTCCACTTCCTTCACTACTCTTTTGTCGTTCCATAGAACTTAGATCTATATGATTTCCTTCTTATGTTTCCTTGTCCGGTGGTCTATTAGATATGATTGCTTGGAAAAGATGATGTCTTAAAGCTTTAGGGAGAAAAGGTGAGTTTTGATGCATGCTTGGTTTTGTGGCTTGATAAGTATATTCAAATGTTAAAATTAGTATGTTTATGTGATGCCACTTATTTCCATATGTGATTTATGAGAATTGAGATATTATGTTGATAACCTATGATACGATATGTTTGTAGCTTTTTTATGAGATATTGTAGTTGAATGGAATTCCCTTTGAAATGATGGGTTGTATATGGTCATGTATGAGGATAGTATAATGTAATACAATAGGCTTGAAGTGTTATGGAGAAAAGTGGTGAAAGAATGATGTTGCCTTGTATTTGAGAAATGCCTCATAGATGTCTTGTGTGGATTGAAGTCTTTGGTTTAGACTTGCTCCTAAGGAAGGAAGATGGTTGTTGAACTACGTAAGATGGTTTTGAAGTATTATATCTAATGATAGAACCCTTATTACCAGTTGGTTAGTTCCCTTATGAACCTATTCTAAGAGTGGGAAAAAGAGATAAAGGGTTTTATTCCATAAGTTGGGAATATGTCTTTACCCTAAAGTGACTTAGAGGGTAGTATGAACCCCTTAACTCTTAAAGAAAAGGAGAGAATTGGTGTTGACCTACTTTGAAGTGGTTAATTGAATTTTAAGATTTATCTTGAGTATGGTCATTTCAGGAAGTGATTAGTTGTACCTAGGAATGGTTTGTTGGAAGTTTCCACCAAAGGTGATGACCCTTGTAGGCTTGGTCTTCACTTACCTTGAACTTGGAGGATAAGGGTATGAGGTGATGAATAATTGAGTTGGCTTACCCCAAGTGGGGATAATGTGCCTATATAGTAAGGTTATAAATGCCCTTAATGGTCCTATTTTGATTTCTTTTGAACTTCCCTAGGTTAAGGATCACTTGGAGTGATGATCATAGAGAGGAATAAGTTAGCTACGCATTTGTGATCTCTTTAATTTCTCACCCAGTGGAGTATGACTGAATAGATAGTGGTAATTGGTTACTTCTGGTGAGATGCAAGGAAGTGATGTTAAGAAGGGTTTGTTTAAGCTTGATCTCAAGAGGGGTATGTGATGCTTGACTAGGAAGATTTGTAAGTCCAAGTTCTCATGGATGAGATAAGTTTCTCTTATATGGGTTTATCCTTAGTGGTGGATGATGATGTGAGTATTAGCATTGTAGATGTCCCTATATTTTCCTAATATTTTATTCAAGCTTGAAACCAAAGAGTTCCTTAGTAGCTTGTTATGATGGGAGTCTTACATATAAGTATGAGTTGCATGTTCTCCATATGTTATGAATGTCTTAAATGACACTATGTTATGCATGTTATAAAAGGTCATTATTGCATGAAAAGGGAATTTTTATAAAAATGCATGTTTCACATGTTCTTGTACATCTTGATATATTAAATGTGCATTTAACTTCATGATGTGGCTATATGAACATGCTTGATAACACTGTTGAAGTGAGAGTATTTTGGACTAATAATGAAGTGTTAACTTCTCTTTATATGGGAAATGATGAGTCCCTTGAAAAAAGTAAATTTTATGAATTAGGAACTGTTGTTGTAGGCTCACTCTTGAGAAGTGATGGTATGCCTAGCCAATGTCATCAATGTGTGACTATGAATGGTAACAATTTTCCTATATGATGCGTGTTTATGAAAGCTAATGTCATGCTAGAATTTAAAATTTGTAAGAAATGACTTCCTATTGTTGTGATGTGTGTGGTATGAACTGCTATTTAGGCTTCATCATGAAGAAAGCATGAGCATAATGTGGTTTGGAGTAAAGAAATCCTCCTTTATATGAATTGACCTTTGTGCATTGTTATACGTACACTCTATGATGCCATGTGTGTATGTTATGACTAGGAGAATGTATTTCCTCCTTCATCAAAAGTTAAACATGGTAATGTTATGTATGACCTTGATGGTTCTATGTCTAGAATATAAGATTGTAGTTGATCTACATGATTCATGATTTTTGTTTGACTAAGTAAATTAGTTAATTTCTAGGAGTTGAAGTGTGGATTTGGCCTATGTGTGCAAGAGAAATCCATTGTATGTCTAAATTATGTTGAAAACATGAGCATGCCTAAAAATACGTGAATGTAGTTCCTCCAAATGGAAATGAGTATGAAAAAACATGTAAGTATGGAATGAAATGGTAAGAGTAATCAATGTTTGATTATGTTGATTTTCTTGCATGATGGTATTGTTCCTTGTAAGTTTTATGCATTGACCTTTATGTGATAACATGTTGAATTTTGTAAGTTGCTATGTGGTTCACTGAGTCCTTGAGTGTGTCTTAAGAAGTCCCTAGTGTCATTCGAGGATGAACGTTTCCAAATGAGGGATATTGTAAAGATCCTAAAAATGAACTGAAGTGCCTAGAGCCTCACTTGTGTCTAACGGAGGTGTTAACGTGTTAATTAAGTGTTCAGAGCTTGTAAGATTCATTTGAAGTGGTTTGGAGGTCAAACATCCAACGTTCGAAAGTAACACCTTAGACGTGCTAGTGGGTTCTAGTGTGCCTTTGTATTTTTTATGTGTTGTTTGGGGTCTAAATTTGTAGAGGTTGATCCTAACTAGTATACGGATGCATTTAATTTCAAAATGTATAGGCTCAACTCCCCAAGGACCACCCAAGGGGTCCTTGAGGAGGACCCAGATGCTGCTTTGTCAATCGACGAGCTGCATTGATGTCCCGTACTCTGATCGATGTCCTGTCAACTGAGGGAGTTGTTCAACATTTAGACATGTGATCTTAGACCCTAATATTGGAGCCTCAGTCACCATCAATGGAGCAGCAGTATGGCGCGTCAGTCAATCGACGGCCCATTTCTTTGCCCTTCGTAGATTGAACATGTAATCTGTTTTGAGGCGCTGCCATTCTAGGGTTGAATTGGAAAATTCCTCCACGTCGTAATTGACTATAGACAGTTTACTTAAGAGTTTTGGCGTATTTTAAGTTATTATATAAGCCTTAAATCTAATTTACAACTCATTCTTCAAAACAAATCTTTCCCTCTCAAAACAAACGCTCCCAAAACCCCCATTGAAGACCAAAATAGAGAACAAGCTGTGGATGTTGATTCTTGGAGCTTTCTTCTCTGAATTTCGTAGGCTTTCTAATTTAGAAGCTATGGTTATCCTTCATACTTATTTAACTATCCATCTAAGGAGTCCTTTCAAGGATTTTTCAAGCATGATTCTAAGCCAAAAATCCAATCTTTCAATCTAGCCATTTGTCACGACCCAAAACGAGTCGTGAGTGGCACCCACACTTACCTCTTTAGGTGGGCGAACCAACACATCTAAACCCAACACATATCAATAGTTCAACTATAAATATTATAAATAAGGCGGAACCTCCAAAAGATACTAAGAAACCAATTTAAATAAGTTTCTAAAGTTTAATACTGATCATCCCAAAATCTGATAGTCATTACGTCAAGGACAACTATTTTCAAATTACCAAGTCTAAGAGTGTTTAAGAAACCAAAATAAGCAAAAAGATGGTCCATGTCCGAAATTCAAAGACATCAAGACGTGAATGAGAGAATCCAGCACGAGCTAGAATTAATAGCTCACCCTGAACTTTGATGTGTTGGAGAATGGCTAGAGCTGAGGGCGAGTTGAAGTCGATGGTACACTTGCTTCACTCCACAAAAGAACAGAGAATAAAATACAAGTAGGGGTCAGTACAATGAACACGTACTGAGTAGGTATCATCGGCCAACTCAAAATAGAAATCAATATATATTGAATAATAATATAAAATCAACTACAATACTTAACAGGTGGCAAGCAACAAACACATGAACCATTAACAACAACACTATAACAGGTACACCATCAATCACAACATCAAGCACACCTATGAGGACTCATGCCTCCACATCATACTCATTTGAAAGATAGGTTCTTTGAGGTTAAGTATATTAAGTTACTTCAAGATTCCTTTCCTTTGATCTTATTGTGTCGGAATGTGACACTCCGCTCCAATATACCGTGTCGGAACGTGACACTCCGATTCCACACTCCGATTCCATAATGTCGTGTCGGAACGTGACACTTCGTTCCAATAATACCGTGTTGGAACGTTACACTCCGATCAAATTATCTTATTATTTTATTTCATCAATCATTCTGTATTCAAGGCGTCATTTTATTAAATAAGGTTTAAGATTAGAAATTCAACAGTCTTATAATTTTAGGCCAACCATAAACCACACAATCAAGACATATAACCACATAATCAAGAACATAGGAGACTTTACAATATCACTCAATACATATCAATCGCTATACCCATCAATACACCTAATTCTATAATCAATATCTTAAAGTTCAACCTAAAGATAAGTCTTACTTCCTCCAATTAGCACAATTTAATGAAAATTAAGTAATTCAATAAACCTGATATTTAATTATCTATCTCAATATATTAAAAACTTAACTTGATAACATGATAATAATATTAATAAGCTAAATTCCTATACCACTGGCAATGAAACCAGTTGTACGCTCAACCAACTGTAATTCTATTCATATAAAAAAACTCAATCTGTGAGCACCTAAGCAGTAGTGGACATTTGAGAATAATGGCAGTAGCATTTATGTTTCTCCATCACAACATTTAATATGCTTTGATTTTCAATTTCATCAAAGGCACATGCTGAATTATCTTTATATGTAAATTGCTCCAATTGATTCTCTTTCAAGAGTTTGGGTGCAACAGGTATACAACAACAATCACCGCTTAATGACCATTACACACGAGCACCGTCAACCAACCCAATGCTACTATCTAACCTCAATTTCAACCCAACCTTAATTACATAATCAATATAATCAAATTGGTACATAAATCAATAGCGAAATATATTTAACACTTAGAATATTACCTGGTTCGCTAGTTCTCTTAGACACCGCAGGAAGATTTGCTAGGTTTATTTTTCCCTATCCTTTCTTTTCCAGATTATATCTTTCCCAAAATTCTTATATAACCAATTATAACCATGGTAAAAGTGACCCATTACTAAATTTAAATGTTATTTTCTTTAACCACCAACACTATAAATTATTAAAACAACTCCACTAACTACATAATTATAATTAGGAATAGTCCAAAACACCTCTTTAAATCTATTGGAAAGTATTTTCTGACATAAAAAAATTTTTAGTGCTCAAAACGATCGAAAATGATCGTTACACCATTAGATCATTGTTAAGAATTTCAAAAGCATTTGAATGTTGAACATATGATTAATCTATGGTTTTAACAAAATTTTCAATCCAATTCCATGAAGAACCCATGATCTCTTTATTCTCTCAAGTTATTATATGTTATAGGTCTTGTGATCTTGATAAGATGATGATTATATTATGTTTAGATTATGATAAATTTCCTAGTTCTATATTCCTTTACGTTAATTGGTTATTAATTGTTGGGAATTGATCAAGATGATCATTATCTTTGATATTTGGTACATTGACCTATTTCCTCTTTTTAATTTAGATTGTGGTCCATATATGGTGGTGGTGTTTACATTCTTCTACATGTTTATGTGTTATGATCATTGCCTTGAAGGAATTAGATATAAGATGAATCGATATGATGATTTTATGTTTAGGAAGTTGAAGGATGTAGCCTTGAAACTAGTGAGGTTATGTGAAGTTATGTATATAGTTTTCCACACTAGTTGCATGATTTTGGTGTGTAGAGGATGTTATGTATATGTGATGATCATGTAAGGGTTAGGTGTCATCTAGATGACTAATGATGATGACTACTCTTATAGCATGACCCTACCTATATGAAGCCTATATGAATGTATGATAAAATATGTTTTTAGTCTTCTATTATAATGATGAATATGTTCTTGTCTCCTATGATGTAATTTGGGTTTGTGTAGGTCTATAGTCCTTAATACTCTATATGTGTGTATGACTTCAGACTTGAGGAATGTTGTACATGTGTTGTGATCTTTAGAGGGTGGTTTCCTCAATTATAAGTTATAGCAATTATGTGATTATGCAGGCCAATGTATACACACACTTCACACATGACTATGAGTAGGGTAGATTAATGATGACTAAGGAAAGGGTAGTTCTCCTATGCATCATTTCCAATTTCATTGCATGCAAGTATATTATTAATGAAGTGTAATGCCTCTTAACTGACTTAAGGGAAAATAGAGACTAACATATTTGTCAATAGGGAATAAGTTCCTAAAATGATTTATAATGTGATAATGAGGCAGTGTCAAAAGATTTAGGTAGATTGGAAGTGAAACGTCAAGGGACGACCAAGATGTTTGACGACTAAGTCACCTAGATGCCTTATGTGTTTTTAAGTGCTTATGTGTGTGTCTTGAGATTATGAGGTACTTATATGAGTAATAATAGTGTTTATAGGAAGTGTTCAAGTTTCATGAAGTTTGGAGGTCAAACGTCCAAGAACGCCCATGATGTTCAAAAGGTTTGCCTTGCAACGACCTTGTGTGTCACAACATGGTTCATTGAGTTTTATGTGTTCATTTTCGATGAAGTTTATATGAGAGGTCCTAAACATGTATACGAACATATTTGGATTGGAAACGTCCGGGAAAACATCCCCAAGGACCAACCAACGGTCCTTGAGGAAGGACCCTTCACAAGAGCCTAAGGCTGTCTAGACCAGCCCCAAACGACTGAGACAATCGACGACCAGTAGCTGGTCGACGCCCCTTTGATGGTGGGTGTGGTTAGAGACATATCTTAGGGAGCTTAATATCCAAAAGTCAGGTCTCTGATCCAAACGACGTCCAGCCAGGACGGCCCATCGTTGGACCAACGCCCCATTGATTGGGCAGGCATTGATAGGTCTGTTTTCCTGCGCAGTTCACTGTAAAGTAAAGGGGTGAATTGGTAAATCAACCCCACGTTCAAATAAATGTTTTTGAGGTTTCTTAAGGGTTTTCCAGGTATTCTAAGTGGGTGTATAAGTCCTAACTACCTAAATCAATTCATTATTCTAAAATCAAAACCCAAAACCTCTAAAAAGCTCTCTAGAACTCCATTAAAGCTTTAAGGAAGATTGAAGCTTTAAGGAAGATTGAAGCTTAAAGGTTAATTTCTCCACCAATTTATCTAAATTTTCATGTATTAACATCATTAAGGTTTGGTTTTTCATCCTTGAAACTTCTATCATCAAGGAGCCAATCTTTAAAGTGATTTTCAAAGACTTCCTCAAAAGATAGATTTCTAACTTGTGATCTAGCCATGGGTTCTTGCAGTAAATGTTTTAAATCATTTGATATTGATTGAATTGATGTTAATTTGATGTTTTTAACCTAAAATCTTCATGAACCGATGCAAAACATAAACTCGTCAAATTGGCTATATTATGGGTGTTATGATCATGTCTCAATGCTTTTGAATCCTTGTATACTTTTCCTTGGGCTATTGAATGATGTAAGAATTGTATTAGATTGATGTATAGTATGTCTTGTACGGATAAATCTATAATCATTTTATTTAAATTAATTTAGTATTATGATTTTTGTATTAAATTGGTAATCATGGCCATGCGTAAGGGCTTTTTGGGTATTATATTTGATGATTTAGCTATGGATTGAAGTGGTGAGAATGGATTGGTGGTACGCTGCCCTAATTCTCTTTATATTATGTAAATTAGGTGTTGAATTAAGTTGTGATTGGCATAGTCTACTTATGATGGTGGTGCTATGTGTTTTATTTTTGAATGATGAGGCCTCGTCGACGTTACTTCATGTACTATAATAATCATAGCCTTGTCAGCATTACTTGATATATATTATGAGGAATTATGTAGTTGATCTATGTGAAGTATGATCATTGCTATCTACTTGTTATTGAGGTGAATGTATGTGTTCTTCTAATATGTTATTAGGTGATCATGTTAGGCTATGACTATGTCCTTATGTGTGTAGTCTTAGAATTGATGCATGATTCTTACTAATTGTCTATTTGAGTCTATGATGGTTATATTGATGATATCATAGTAGTGGATAAGGTGACCTAAAGATGATGTTTGTTATGCCTATGTGCTTCTAGAATGATATGTTATATGTGAAGTATATTGTGTCTTGTTTTAGTAGACTTTTTCCCCTTACTTGATCCATGTATAATGAGAATATGAATTCTTGAATTAGGATGATAACTCCTCTTAGTCTTGTATGTATGAATGACATGGGACCTTGAATTTTGCTAAGAAGGTCTATTATATAGAGCCTTCAACCTAGTTTTAACTGGAACCTTCAACTTAGTTTTAAGGTTATGATATCCGTGAAGTCCAAAACCATAATTGTATCCTTCTTGTGTGAATGGTGGACTTAGGGATTGATTGGCTGGAACGACATGAAATAATCCTTAGGAAAATCATCATGATATCATCTTAACCATTGTAAGGAAACCCTAGGGGACCTCTTTGGTAAGGTGTAACGTAATTAGGTTTTGAACTTGATATGAAACGTCTTCATGTACTCCTCTATTGAAATACTCTATGAGAACAAAGGCTAGCACCGAGTGAGTATGGCTATGGGAGTTTATCTATTTGAATCATTAGAATGGAGAACAATCAAAACCCTTCATATTACTTAACCATGTGCCTACATGGGATGTGACCAAGTTCTACCATTGGCAAGTAGAACCCCTCCACCGGAGTAGGTTACAACTCCGGATTCCATGCCTAGCTACCATAGTCTATGTCGTTATTGACTATTCTGATCATATAGGATACCCACTAGTGTTGGAGAAGTTCTATGAAGTTTAGGTGGTGGTATGGGACGCCATCTAGACATTGCACAATAGGCTTTGAAGATGTTAGTGAGTGAGTCCCTAGGTCTTCTCCAAGACCTTTACTTCAATGTGCTTATGTGATGAATGTATATTAAATGAACTAATAAAGATAATGCCTTAAGTTGTAAAGCATGTAAATGAATAAGTACTTACCTAGAGTAGTTAAGGATTGTCTAATTAAGGTGTGAAGGGGGCATAGAAATGGTCACTTCATGTCTTACCTAGGTAAGTCTTAAGAATTACTCTAGATAGGAAGTTGGTTGATACATTAGACATGACATAAACTTAAGTAGTTATAAGGATTATTTAGGTATTTTTGGAGAGGGTGTATGGGAGTTATCTTCTTGATTTATCCTAGGTAATCTAAAGGATCACTGAGATGTGTGTGAAGGGATTGTATAGGCGGTCGTTTCACAACCCACTCAAGTGAACCTTAGAATAAACTTTGGTAGGAGGATCTCACGTTTATGTGTTAGGTGTATTGTAAGTGGGTCATATGATAGCCTTTAGTGAGAGGGTTGTATGCTAAATGGGTTCCCTTTAGTGTTAAATTAGTTCTCTGTAAATTGGCAAGGCTTACTGTAATATTTCTTAAAATGTGTTAAAATGTTAATGTGATATCTTATGTGTTTCTAAGGTGTTAAATGTTGTTCTTATGCTTATAATATAATGTTTAAATAAAAAAGAGCATATTTCCATTAAATGTTCGTTTTTATGATTTTATGTATTAAGCCATATTTAATACAAGTGTTTGTACTAATTCCATACATTTTGTTATATCTAAAGGTGTAGGTGGAAGGTGAGAAGGTTTCTTGAAAGAAATACCGGATTCTAGTTATCGTTCAAGCAAAGTATGTCCTCATTTGACTCAAGGGAATATATGTCTTTGATTTCTTATTTTGAAGTATTGTAATCGACAAAGTATTTCTATATTCTTATTGTATGGCAGTGTCCCAAGTGTTCTTGTGTCTATGATTTGATGATCTTAGTTTTTCCTATGGTTTTTTATATGAAAGATATATTTGGAAGACTATTCGATTGTTGTGAAAAGTTTTAATTCCTCACTACTTTTCATACATATATACAATGAATGATGTCAAAAAGGCTTGTACAAGACCTCAGAGAGGTCAAGTACGCCGTGTGATGACCTAAGGATTCTCTAACTTATAGGGTATACATGTGGGTCATGACATGAAGTGATAAACATATATGATTAGAAGAGTTTTGTGAAGGTAGATCTCACACTGTATGCACACCACACATGATGTATGATAGTATGAATTTCTAAGAGGAAATTATTACATGAAGTAGGGTCTATGATGAAAGGACATTCTCATCTTAGAACCCCTTGAGCTATATGATGTACGAAGGAGAAAGTATGAAGGAGAAAGATCCTAAAGATTGGTTTATGAAAAATGCGTTAAAGTCTTAAATATATGTAATAAGGAAGTTTTAGCCTAGCACCGCGTGAACATGGCAAATGATAGTGAGGGATTCACGTTTAGTAAGTCCGGATTTCCACAAGAGAACTTTCACATTTAGCAAGTCTAGGTTCCCAACATAGATGATGTCTCATGAGATGGAAAACACCACGCTAGTAAGTCAAGGTTTCTAGTAACAATCTCCATGTTCCACAACTACGTTCCCCCATAGGTTATAGCTTGTGGATTCCATCTATATAGCTATGTACCATTAGTTACACCTTAAGCAAGTGTTAACCCTCTCTTTTCGGTGTGGGAGGAGAACATCGGATTACATGTAGCTCGCATGGTCTATGTCAATTATGGCTATGTCTCCCAAACTAAAGAATGAACTAAGATAAGATTATGGAATCTAATTATTACTCCTTGAGGATATTACTTAGTATAGGTTGGACTGTGGACCCTACCCATACATTGCACTAGTGAACTCCAAGAAAGAATAAAATTAGTACTTGTATGAAAGTAAGACTTATGGTAATGCATAAATTGTATGAATGCATGTTAAGTGACTTTGATATGTCAAGACATGAATAATGCTTATGTTTGTGTATTGCACTTATGGATTCTAAATGAGTTTACTTAGTATATGTGGGGGTATGGGACTCTATGTGTACGTTGCACAAGTGACCTTGTGAAAGGGTTATGAGGTTGGTTGTAAAGGAAAGAGTCCTTATATGATGCTATGGAGTATGTTCCTTATGTAAAGTTGTAAATGAAAGTGTTATGACTTGTTGAGTATGATATGACTAGTCTAGGATGACTTCTTAGGTACACTTGGTGGAAGCAGTATTATGGGATGCTACCTACACATTGGACTAGTGTCACTTGGGGGTTGTCATAGGTGCTGGTTCTTATGTGAAGTTGATGTATATGATGTGGTTAAGACTTGTGAATATATGTGGTTGTGTTATGAAACATACTATGAAAGACTATCTTAGGTGACCTCGAGGTGATACATTGTACTAAGTATACTTGAGGGTTTCTTAAAGAAATAAGTAAGATAAAAAAGAAGTAATGTATTGTTATGTATTGACTATGCTCAAAGTATATAAATGGCTTTATGTGCTATTATGAGTAGTATCCGTATCTATATGATGTATGTGAACTATATTGTTGTTATTATAACTATGTTCATGAAGTTTACTAAAAAAACATGTTTCATGATTTCAAATGAAATGTCCTCTTTAAAGTGTATTCTTGTACTAATGTCATTCTTGTTCATAATTTTACACAAGATTAGGTGTTGATTTCTATATGATGTCTCCTAAGTGAAGAACATGGATAGATCTCCCAAGTTCATGTAAAAGGACCTTTATGATTCAAGGGTTGTCTATGTCAAGATGTTTCTTTAAGTTATGTAATAGTTTAGTTGTTATATTATATGTTGTTAAGGGTCGTTTACAGATTCTAATCTATTGAGTTGTGTCTTAAGATGACAAAGAGACTTCGAGTCTACTTTTGTACTTATGATATTTTTATATTTATGTGCTATGAAAAGTTTGAAATTTTTAGTTATTTTTACGACTATGTAATGAAAGATGTCTAAAGGATTTTATAAGACCTCCGAGAGGTCGAGTACACCGTGTTACTTAAAGAGGGTGCTCCCCGGTTGTGAAAGTTGGCATTCTAGCTTATGAATTAGATCTATTGTAAGAGTTAGAAGTATTCCATTCGGTGTTTCACATTTCTATATATGTATGGGCAATCTTCACTCATTATTGCTACTGAGCATATTGGTATTATGGTCAACCTATCTTATGAGGATGTACTTGTTCAAATTCTTGATTATTAGGAGAACCAAGTAGATTCCATCATTCAAGATCTTATAGAGAAATTGGTTTTTTGAGGAAGTTACTTGGGAGGTTGAGGATTGTACGAAGGAGAGATACTCACATCTCTTCCCTTTCGAAGATTATCCATACCAAGGTACTAATCCTTAGTAAAGTACAGTTTTTGTTAATATGTTGAGTTCTGTAAATTGCATGTTGTGTACTTGAGTTATGGTTTTTAGATACTTGACCTTACCCTTTAAGTTTAGTGTATCACATTCAAGGAAAAATGTTCCCAAGTGGTATATATTGTAACATCTCATACTTTGAAAAAATTAACTTGTGATTCGTGTAACTAAGTCTTCAATTTTGAGTTTTTGGTCAAATTCAAACGATCATAAGTGTCAGCACATAAACAGTATTGTGGCCCATAAGGTATCAAATCAAAGGTCTTTAAGTCTTCTTTCCAAAACTGATAATTTTTCTAAATTCTAAGATAGGATGAAAGATTTACGCCTGTTTGAGTACATATTATGTACTTATGGTATTTCATCTATTTTAAGATGGGTATTTACTTTTTACCCTAGTCCTGAACCTTTTCTCACCTAAATAGTGTTCTAACCAGATTTAGATTAGTGATACGCTCAAATTATACCTCCCTAAAGAAGTATAAGCGATCATTATCACGTAAGAACCAAACTATTAGGTTTAAATCGACCGTACGAGGAAAATTGTTTAGACTTAACTTTATCCCTCAATTATGTTCGTTTAGTCAACGTATTTTCGAATCAAGTAAATAAAGGGTAATTTTGGGAAACAAAATTCCTTCAATAGTATGATTATCAATTGAACAAAAGTGGACTTTTGTTTGTTATCAAGATGAGAGAATAACTAGGGTATATGTGTTCCCTACAGGTTCATAACGGAGTATTCCTAGCAATAGCAATCCTTTCCTAGTATATTACATGCAAAGTGATAAGTTAGTTATGTCTAAATCCTTGGTCCGACGTCTAGGGAATTTCGCCCCGCACGTTGGTACGGCTAAGTGTTTTTAATTTACTAACACTCACCATTACCTCATATTAGACATCATAATCGATGTAAGGCTTAGTTATTACTTTGGACCAATTGACACTAGCCTATAAGATAGTTTCACACTAAATCTATGTTGATAATTGTTTTCTTATTAACTATCTAATTGGTCCGCAAGTAGCAACAAAGCTAATATTAGGGTTGGCCACCGTTTAAAATACTTCCAACCGAAAGAATTATCAATGCATGCAAAAACATTGTTCAAGAATTGCTTAATTACTAAGATTACTTTGTTATTATTCATGGTTACCATAACCCTAGTTGTGGATTTAGTTACCCCTGATAAAAGGATGACAATTCATAGTTTTAGATGAAGAAATCATGAACTTAGTTAACAAGAAGAATAAACCCAGAAATCTAACTTGAAATTGCATGAAAAATCCTTCAAACAAAATTCGGAAATCTATTAATTGTCAAAGTTGCAAAAATCAATCTTTAATAGAAAAATTAGAACAAAAGTAATATTATATAACCCCCCATAACGAGGTTTTAATACCATATATATAGAAAACAAAGTCTTAATGAAAACGAAATTCAAATAAGGAAATTTTGTTCATGTACGCGGCTTCAATTGACAAACCAACTGACGGACTGTCGATCAATCAACGGCCTGTAGTCTGGTTCCATCAGTCAGGACTTAAAAATATTTTTGCACTTCGAATGGCACCATCTCTGAATCAAATGACGGACAGACAGTACAATTCGTCAATCCATCTACGGGCCGTCGATGCTCCTCCGTAGCTCTATACTTCGAATAGTAAAAAAACAGGTACTGGAACCTTCTCTAAGACAAATGACGGTCACCAGTACGGTCTGTTGATCAATCAACAGACCGTCGTTTCCTCTCATGGTTCCAGACCTAGTCACACTTCCCTGATTTTCCTCTTATACCTGAGCTGCTTTTCTATGATCATGTGAACATCTTTTCTGCAAACAAGACACAAAACATGTTAAAATCATAACAACAAGGCTTGAGGGACACACAACTCTTATGTGAAATGTAATAGAAATGTCGTGAAACCACGACATATCAACACCATCAATTTAAATTTGTTGTTTTTCTTAAAGCGATGCACTATGACTCTAAACGACACTTGAACAGAAGTATCCACATTTAAGCTCTATCAATCACATGATTATCAGTCCCAACTCTTTCATGATTGAGTGCTGGCCCACACTCTCTGGCTCGACAAGCTAACTCATGCAAATCACATCATGACACAAATTAACCATGTGATAGACATCACAAAGGCACCACCTTTCTCATAATGCAACTAGTGCCGTCATCTCAAAAGAAATCCTCATTTTTCACATAGTGATTATTCATTTTAGGAAGAAGGATCTTCGTTTCAACACTCGCAATGAGGAACAAGTTCAAATACAGTTAGTGCCCCATGACATAGGATTGCCCTTATTTTCAGAGCTGAAATTCACCACAGCAGACTTTAGCATCATGGTGGGACTTTCTTGCCTTGTAACATAGGCTCAGGTCAGGTGTGGTACATCTGGGTACATTTAGTGACATTCTTTCCTCCTTAACATTACCACTATGCTCTCTACCTCTTTTTATTGCTTTTGACCCCCTTTTTCTCTTTCTCTTCTTTCCAATTCATTATTTCCCTTTTTAGATGTGACTTTCACTTCTTTTGCATCTTTTTCTCAGAAAACTCTTTTCCCTATTTTTCTTTTAATATGCTTTTATTTTTCAAACCTTTCAAAAAAAAAATTCAACAAGGCACATCTTTCTTTTACTTAAGCTCTTCTTTTCATCATCCAACTATTTACGTACCTATTTTTGGGTCTTTTCTCATAATAGTCACCCTCAACTCATGAATTTTCCATGATTTGAGGTACGCAATACCCTGGATAAGGACCAAGATGAGGTCACTTTATGAATAATCCATCCTCAACTTAGGATTTTGTTATAGGTCATGGTGCACATGTCCAAGGAGGGACTGGGGCCAAAACTTTAGACCCTGGGAAGGTGAGTTGGTGAATCAAAAAAAAAATTGGTCTATTACAAGCTCAAAATGTTTGGATTAAAAATGGACAATTATTTCATTTGGTAAACTTCTTTAAGGATAGATATTGGCTATTTCGAACAAGAACCTATGATCACTTTTTAGCTTCTAAAGTAGATTTCCTTAGCAGGACAAACTGGGCAAGTTCTAATTAGGCACAAATAGTTGAACACTCGAATATCATCATGCTCACATCATTGCACTATCAAATTATTAGATTTCTCAGTTCAGGTTTTAGTTGAGGTCATGCAGTGGGTGTCTGTTTATGATATATTTTGAGCGAACACATTCAACTTATATTAACCTATTCAAGCAAGCACTACAATGGACGGGGTATCATTTTTATTAAACATCATTCTCCGTTTATTATTTTATACTTGTAGTCAATATTACATATCGGTTCAAAAAAAAATTAAGCAGTCTCTTGGAAATAAAGAACACATGCAAGAAAACCCCAATAGTGGATTGTGAGATGGGCTACTCATACTTCACCCTATAACTCACTTTCCATTTACCCCACCCCAAACGAAAAAAATTGCAATTGCCCCCAATGCATAAGAAATCAAAGATACATAGTAGTAGTTGAAGCAAGCATGTAGTGCATAGCACCGAAGAACTCTCAACAAGTGGGTGGGTCCAATTTCTCGAAACTCGCTATTTGACTAATGGGCAACCATCGGTAGTGCCCACATCTATCTCCACACCATCAATTGTGCTCCTCTCTCCACTTATAGGAACAAAACTTGATGCTTCCGCAACTATCCCTAGCACCCTCCTCTGGCCATCTCTTTGTCTACTAGGGAGGACTTCTTAGCCTATTCTAGCTCTTTCTGCTCTTTTTTTATAGAACAGGCCTCTTCATTGGCCTCAATGGTGTGGGTAGAGCGGTTCCTCTTGCCATGACCTCGGGGTCTGGGTTCCATGTCAGCGGGAACCTTGAACAATACCTCTCGAAAATTGTTCTAAGCTAGCTCAATATAAGCAATCTCTAGATCAGCCCTTGAATCTCCAAGATGGCATCCACATAGGATCGCAAGCTAGCCAGCTCAGTTTGGATGGCCATGAGGTCAATGGCGGGGTCTTATCGTACTATAAAATACAGCTCGAATGCATCAAGGGGTTTGTGAACCGCCTGAATTTGTTGATCCTCCTGCCTGTCCACCCAATTCTCTATACGGTCCTCTACTTTTGCTATTGATTTCTTCATCGATGACTGAATGTGATGGAGAGCAGACGGACTAAAGTTGCAGCATGTGGCGTGAATCTAGATGAGCTGCGGGCCCTGATAGCAGTATGTGGGGAGTAGGCCAGAGTGAGGTCAACATTTTCTGGTGTGGAAGGGTCATCCCCTTGGGCTACTTCTACCGTGTCTTCCTAATTCTCACTCAGTGGGAAAACTATGTTCCGGGGCCCTCTACGGGTGCTGCCACATTGGCCTCAGCCCTGATGAGACTTATATCCACAGTCCCAGTTGGCTTATGAAGTGGATCATAATGCGAAATTGTCACTCCGGCTTCCCTACATGTAACACCGCTAAAATGACTATGCTAAGTAATGCTTAATATGTCTAGAATGCCTATGATTAGACCGGGTTCACACAGATTGATGTGCGTAGAACCAGACCTCTGAACCCTTGCAACAGCCAAGCCAACTAACTTGGTGAGTTATTTGAGCTAGGAATAGTTGGGTCCTGCCATGTAGAGCACCGAATTCGAAGATTTACCCGGATGAGTCTTAACCGGACTTAAAAAGGGGTAATCTTAAGTTTGGAGGGTCTAGGGGTGAGATGGTCTTTTCTAGGCTAAGGGTAGCATTGTAATTACCCTAATTAATTAATTAATTAATTAATTAATATGGTGGAGAGGCAATTCGGGTAGGATGGGCCGAAAATGACCCTTTAGCGAAATCTTGCTCCACCTGGGTTCGAACCTTGGTGGAAGCAATGATTTAATTGATTCATTGTATTTAGTGAATTAGTTAAATTATTTAATATTTAATTTGCTGATTTGATTAACGGAACATCAGACTTTTAATAAAATAATCATCATCATCATCATCATCATAATAATAATAATAATAATAATAATAATAATAATAATGAGGAGTCCTAGATTGACCAAGTCTCAACCTAGCTCTCCTAATCCTCTCATTCTCACGTCTGTCACCCTCATTCTCACGTTTTTGATCAGCTAAAGAACTGAAACTAACAGCTCTACACTCTTGAAGAACTTACACACAAAAGCACAAAAAAAAGCTAAGCTAAAAACTAAAATCAACAACATTCTTCTCGACGGATTGGGTTTGGGATTTTGGTGGTGAGGCGGTGTTGTCGTATGAATAGGCAGCATTGAAACAAGTGTAGAACGACATTAAGGTATGGGTTTTCTTATCTCTTGGTACCTTTCCCAAGATTCCCTTAAGGTTCAGTCCAATCACAATTGAAAAACTAAGGTTTTCCCCGTTGCATGCCCCTATAATTAGATCCTTTGAAAGATTTAAATCATGCGTTGGTATGTCTTCTAGTATGTAATTTTAGGTCTGGTTGTTAAAATGTGTTGAATGTGCATTTGGCAATTATGTAAGGAATGAAAGATATATTATGGAAAAATGTGTTAAGTTAACTGTTTGAGCATGTGTGTGCTGTAAATTAACTATGTTGCCACCTAAAATTTGTATGTTAAAAATGTTGTGTCACGTGTATAGAAATGTTAAAAGTGTGATGCTCATGTAAGGGTAATGTGGCTGAATAAATGTCTCCAAAACTACTCCACGAATCAACCAAAAAAAATGAGAGAAAGATGGATTGGAAGAGACCAAATTTCCAGCTTGCTGGAAATGTTGGTCTCGGCCTAGGTGTGGAAAATTAAGCTAAGTTTTAGAAACTGTGAGGTCATTGGAAATTTAACCCAAGACTTCACCAAATTTAAACTACATAAAAATTTCTTGAGAAAAATTAAAGGAAAAATAAATGTGGAGAGTGGGGATTGAACCCACAACCTCTTGAATAGATGAGAGAGTTAGGAGAAAAATAATGAAGAAAAAAAATAAATGTGGAGAGTGGGGATGTAACCCACTGATACGCTCAAACTTACTTTTCCAATAAGAAGTAAAGCGGTCGTGTCAAGTAAATAACCCAACTAGTGAGGTTGGGATTGTTCCCACGAGGAAAATAGTCTAAACTTAACTTCAATCTATTATTACTTTTGTTTAGTCAATTACTTCCTTGGAAAGTAAAAACAATAAAAGGGGGGTTTCTATTTCTAAATGAATGAAAATAACTACCTAAATTGAAAGAGACACTTAACAACTTTGAATGTTAGATTTTAATCAATTAATCAAAGTAACTAGGGTTTACGTGTTCCCCGCAGGTTCATAACTTGATAATTCTAACTATAACAATTCTTTCCTAGTATCTTGCATGCAAAGTGATAAGTTATGTATTTCTAAATCCTTGGTCCGGCATCTAGAAAATCTCACTCCGCACCTTGGTCCGGCTACGTGTGTTGCTTTCCTAACCCTTATCTTTACCTCATATTAAGCATCGTATTCGATATTTGACTAAGTTATTACCTCATACCAATCAATACTAGCCTATTAGATAGTATACACTAAATCTATGTTAATAATTCTTTTCCTATTATCTACCTCCTTGGTCCGGCAAGTAGCATTAAGGCGAGTTCTAACGTTGATCATCCGTTAAAAAGACTTCTAAGCGAAAGAATTATTAATACATGCAAGACACTATTCTAGAATCTTTATTTTAGTTAGTTTTTATCTTATTATTTGCCTATGGTTCCCATAGTTACTCATAGTCATAATCACAATACTCAAATATATTAAATAAGAATTCATGTACTTACTTCAATGGGAAAGAGTAAAATCCGAAAGTTTGCTTGATTAATCACTTGCAAGAATCTCAAAGTAATCAACAATCTCACAAAAAGTCTAATGATTCTCAAAAGTCTAACAATATAGTGTCTACTAATATGATGTCTAACAATACGGAGTCTAACAATACTGTGTCTAACTAATAATACAGAGTCTAACCTAATAGAGTCTAACCTCAAAAACGAGGTTTTTTTGAACTATTTATAGAAAATAAAAACCTAATTACACAAGGACTCTATTTGCTGGAAATCAGCCAAAACGCGGCTGGGTCGACGGACCTCGCGACAGATCGTCGTGGTCACGACGGACCGTCATGGACTTAGTCGTCCCATACTTATGCAATTTCTTCTGCTGCTCTCTTTATTACCCTCGACGGCAAGTATGACGGACCGTCATAGGCACAACGGTCCGTCGAGGGTCTTCGTTCCAAAACACTTCAACTCTTGGAAAATGGGTACTGGGATTACTTCTCTGAACTTCATGACGAACCTGCAGGACATACCGTCATAGACACGACGGACCGTCACAAGCTTCGTAACCCCACACTTGGTCAGACTTCCCCATCTTTCTTCAGCAGCTGCACTACGCTGCCACCTACGGACCGTCACAAGCACAACGGACCGTCATAAGCTCTGTAGGTGGTCTCTTCTGCATTTCTTCGCTCAAAATCTCCGCATTCATCTTTAGACAGATTTCCTGCAAAATAAAGAGAAACTTATATGAAAATTAGCACAACAAGTCTTTTGGACACACTAAACTTAAGGAAAAAGTATTAATAATACCGTGAAACCACGGTATGCCAACACCCTCAACTTAAATTCGTTGTTTGTCCTCAAGCGACGCACTATGACTCAATACACAATCTTTGTACAATAGTATCCATGTTTTATCCTTTGAAATCATTTGGATATCAATCCCGATTAATCTCATCGTATCTATGCATGCTATCACTATTAGGCTTGAATTGTGTGGGATCAGAATATGACACAGACTCACCATGCACTAACACCTATCCTCTTCAATTTCTAACCGAGGTGCTAACAATTCCGGTATTGCAACTAGTGTCCTCACTTTAAAACAAAATCCTCATTTTTCACACAATGATTTCAGTTTGAGTATAAGCATTACTTTTCAACACTCGCTCTCAGAACAAAGTCACACTCATTCATACCTATTGCCATAAGATTGCCCTTATTTTCACTGCCTTAAGTTTGCTATACAACCCTTAGTATCACGATAGGACTTTCTTAGCTTGTAACATAGGCTCAGGGTCAGGTAGGGTATATTTAGGTATACTTTAGTGACTTTTTGCCCTCCTTGACATATCGGCTAAACCTTCCACTTTCTATCATTTTATCTCGCCCAGTTTCTCATATTCTTTCACCTTGCTATTTTCTCTTCTTTCTTCATTTGTGTAAGTGACTCTCTTCTTTTCTTGCTTGTATTTCTTGTAAATACTTCTTTTTCTTTACTTTTATTTCAACTAATTCTTGAGTCACTTTACTTTTTTTCTTTCTTTCTCTTTGTTCTTTCAACCTCACTTTCCAGAGCATTCCTCATAATAGCCACCCTCAACTCATGGCTTTGCCATGAGTCAAGGTACACAATACCCAAAGTTGGGTCAGGGCCACAACGAAGGTTGTTTACAACAAAGTTGAGGTGCACATGTCCAAGGAGGGACCAGGGACAACACATCATTCCCAGAAAAGATTAGTTGGGGTGAAAAAGAAAGGTCTAAATTAAACTCAGATCATTTGGATCAAAGAAGGATAAATTTCATTTGGTTTTCTTTTATTTAGGCTAAAAATGGGCTATATTGAATAAGGGCCTATGATCCTTTCCTAATTGTCTATTACAGCTTACTTTTAGCAGGACTAACCAGGCAAGTTCTAGCTCAGTACAAATAGTGGACTATTCAAATCTTCCTCACACTCACTTGACATCTCATCACTCTACCAGATTATCAGACACCTAGTTCGAATTTTAGACTTAGGGTAATGCAATGGTGTACCTCTATGTCATGCTTAGAGCCACACATTTATCAGTTACTATGCCTAGTCGTGCATCATTTTCCAATTTATCAGGATATCATTTTAGCCATCATGCTCCAGAATTAAACTATGTACAAAACTTATAGACATGCCGGTTCAACAGGAAAAGTAATCTGTCTTTTGGGGAAAAAGAACACAGGCAAGAAAACCCCAAAAGAGGATAGAGAATTGGGATACTCAGACTTCACCCTAACACTCACTTTCCATTTACCCCACCCCCAACAAAAAAACATGCAATTGTCCCCAATGCATAAAAATTTAAATACTAGAGTGGTAGGTGAAGAAAACTTGTGGCGCAAAGCGCCGTTGATAATTAAGCTGGTGTGTCCGGTTCCCCGGAACCCACGTCCTTTGCAATCTGGACACCTTCAGTGGTGTCCTCAGCAAAACCGCACTATCAGTAGTGCCTCGTGCTATCTCCACAGTTTGGGAGCTAGACGCCCCAGCCGCTAACTCTGATGCTCTCATCTGGTGCGCCTCCACCTCAGCAAGTGAGGCTCTCCTCGCAGCCTCCATCTCACGACGCTCCTTCTTCCGTGCTCGCGCCTCGTCCTCTTCTCGACCCCTACGCCTCTTGGCATGCTCTCGAGGGGGAGGTGGTGGAATTTCTGAAGTGGCGATTAGGGCCGCCAACGCTGTGTCTTCAGCAGGCTCGACAGAAGGGGCCTCACACTCAGGCACCCTAGCCTCTAAGATGGTGTCAATATCTGCGCGAAGGCTGTCGACCGCAGCCTAAAGAGTCGACACATCCACTGGAGGGGCTGGCAGGGTTTGCACCCTCAAGCGCTGGTGAACCTCAGCGATCTTCCGCTCTGTATACTGGACCATTTTCCGATCTAGGCGCTCTTCTGACTCAGTAATAGACTTCTGCATCCACAGCTGGATATGATGCAGCAGTGTAGCCATTTGCGCCTCTAATTTTTGGACCCTAGCAAGCGGGACTAGCGCCGGTAGAGGGGCTGTGCGAGAGGAGCTCGGGCAGTGCTACTACCCGGGATAGACTCGACCGGGGTAGTGTCAGTGGACGCCGCCTATGTAGCCATGCGGGCCTGGGCTACCGTATCAGCAAGATCATCAGCAAATAGTGGCAGCTCTAGACGGGGCCCTCTACGTGGAGCAAACTCATTGGCCTCATCTTTGATGAGGCCGACGTCAACAGTGCCCTGCGGGGTCTTGAGCTGATCTACGTGCAATATAGGCACACCTGCGGACATGCAGAGAGAAAAGATCATGCACGGGAAAGGGTAAGTAGTAGTGACCTTGAAAGCCCTCTCGTGCATGACTGCCTGTAGAAGCCACGCGAAATCCACCTCGAACCCGGCTATTATCGCCGCCATCAACACTGCTCGATCCCATGTAACGATATTATTAGCGGCTGTGGGGGAAACGCAGTGGCGGACAATCAGCCACAAGAACTTCGCCGTGAAAGTGAGGTTGGCCTTCTTGATGGCCCCCTTTGGCTCGGTCACCCAGTCGGCACCCTCTCCATCAACTGACAGGTGCAGGGCCATCCACCTCTTGGTGGTCTCTCTCAGCGTTGGCTCGCGCAGGAACTGGCCATCTTTAACAATCTTCCATCGGTAGTCAAATTCGGCAGTAAGAGGGGTCCGAGTAGCATCAACACCCTCGCCGTATTGAAACCAGCGGATAGCAGGCAGGGAAATGTCAACCTGCACGCCCCGTACTCGGACCTGCTCCAGTGGGACCTGTTTGGCGGGGGCAGCCCGCCTATCTATCTGCGATCGGAGAGTCACTACGTAGGATGCGTAGAACTCTCGGACCATTTTTTCACTGTAACGTCCCAACAGACGTGCTGTCCACTCCAGGCGATGCGTGGTGAAGAAATTGTGGATCTCAGGCATCGTTGGGAGACTCCCTGTAAGGACCCGTCGCTCCAAGGTGAGTGTTCGAGTCATAAATCCTTTGTCAGTCAGGAACTTGGCATCGGAGTAGACTTGAAATTGCCCATCGACACACCACCAGTTGGGCTGGTCAGTGGCTGGGGTGGGGGCCTGAGCTGGTGAACCTGATGTGGATTCCGAACTGTTCGCCTCATCAGACGAGGCCGACGCTGCAGCGGTGGCGGGTGCGGGAACCTCAGCAGAGCCGGAGGCTTCCTCTTACCATGATACTCCTAAGGAGCGAGATGCTCCTTCTTCATTTGTGGCTGACCCAGAGGGTGCCGGTCAGTATGCGCTCCTCATCAGACTGGGAGGAAGTGACTACGCCGGACGCCACCTTTTTGGGTGTGGCTCTGGGATTACGTGCAACACAGGAAGGGGTGGAAGTGCCTGGGGGCACATACTTGGGGTCACGTACATCATGAGAGCCAATGACCTGCGGGAAGACGGGGCGACAGACTTCGATCGCCTGCGTTCATAGATTCGATCTTGCTTGGCTGCCATAGTAGATAGTACCTTGACAGGATCAATATTAGTACGAGTAGTGGCAAACAAGACAAGCAAAACCACACAAAAAATTAAAATAATATGATATTTCTATAGTAACAGTGAAACACGATGGGCCAGGAGACGGCTCGTCGTGAATATGACGGACCGTCATGGGGTCCGTCGTGTCTTACTTAGACTATGTATATATGGGGAACCCTGAAGGAGAGTCTTTGAGTAGTATGACGGTATGTGCAGGACGGACCGTCATAGGTACGACGGTCCGTCGTAGGTGTCCGTCAGAGGACACTTGGAAAAAATGGAGACCCTTAGGAGAGGGGTCTCTGAACGTCATGACGATCATGCAGGACGGACCGTCGTGACGACGACGGTCCATCACATGTGTCCGTTGAAGGACACTTAGAATAAATGGAGAGAGACCCTTAGAAACAGGGTCTCTGAAAATCAGAACGGTTGTGCAGGACGGACCGTCGTGAAGACGACGGTCCGTCACATGTGTTCGTTGGGGGACACTTAGAAAAAAATGAGAGACCCTTAGAAACAGGGTCTCTGAAAACCAGAACTGTTGTGCAGGAACACGACGGTCCGTCACATGTGTCCGTTGGGGGACACTTAGAGAAAATATGAGAGACCCTTAGAAACAGGGTCTCTGACAACCAGAACGGTTGGCAGGACGGACCGTCTTCGGGATCTCGTTCTGTAGATCAGTGACAGAACTGGGGTACCCCATTCATCCCCGATGAACCCAAATCGAACTTGTATTGTTTTGGACCTAAATTTTTCTAACCCAACTACCTAGGAAACTAGCAATGCAAAAGCACCTATGTCAAGGGTTGTAAACACGACAATTTGAACATTTTAAACCCAGGTTAGACAAAATCTTATATAAAAGAAACGAACATATGACGAAGAACTAAGCTAATACTAATTAATAAACAAAAATGCAAGATAAATGAGTAGAAATTAGAGACACATACCTTAGAATTGGAGAAAACCAAATGGACAAGTACTCGGTGGCCAGGCAGACACCCACAGCAGCAATTCCGACTAGTAGATTATAACTTTTAGGGCTTTGGAGAATTGTGTGTGTGTGGGGGGGGGGGAATGATCAGTGGTTGATAGAGGAATAGATTGTGGAAGTTGAAAAGAGAGGGTAATGGGAGGAATAATGAAGGAATGCAGGTGAAATGAGGGGTTGGGGAGTTTAAATGGTGAAATTTTATAATAAACTCCAACCGGGTCGGGTCGGGTACGCCTCATTAATGACGCGACGTTTCCCCGACGACGGTCCGTCTCAGTTGTGACGACCCGTCGTGTGTGCCCTAGTTTGAAAATAACAGAAAGACGTACCTGGTACGACGGAGGCATACGACGGTCCGTCTCAGGCGCAACAGTCCGTTGATGTCTCCGTCTGTGATTGCTGCAGAGTAATTTTCTGCAGAATTTCCTGGTGATGTGCCTGCAAATTTAAAAACCCATTAGTAGAAAAATGCTACCATTACTAAAAAGACTATAAGTATTGGGTTGCCTCCTAACAAGCGCCTGATTTAATGTTGCGGCACGACTGGGGACACTTGATTACTCAGAATTCATCAAGATGGTATGCCTCGATCACTTCATTCGCCGATTCAGCATGCCCGAAATAGATTTTTATGCGTTGTCCATTAACCTTGAACCGCATACCCTCCTTAGTTTCCAACTCAACTGCTCCATGAGGGAATAGTTGGGAAACCAAGTAAGGACCAATCCATTTGTACTTGAGCTTGCCTGGAAACAAGCGCAACCTGGAATTTAATAAAAGCACCAAATCCCCGACCATAAACTCTCGTTTTTCAATTTTGTTGGCATGGTACTCCTTCATCTTTTCTTTGTATAGGGCTGAGATTTCACAGGCTTTCAGGCGAAATTCATCGAGTTCATTCAACCCATTTAAGCGTTGTTCTGCAGCTTCGCTCCAATCCAATTCCAACTTCTTCATGGCCCACATGGCTTTATGCTCTGACTCAACCGGAAGATGACAAGCTTTCCCATATACAAGTTGGTATCGGGACTTACCTATGGGAGTCTTATATGCTGTCCTGTAGGCCCAAAGAGCATCATCCAGCCTCCTTGACCAATCCGTTCTACTAGCGTTCACTGTTTTTGACAATATCTGTTTGATCTCCCGATTCGACACTTCAACTTGCCCACTAGTTTGAGGGTGGTAAGAAGTGGCCACATTATGGCGAACCCAATATTTCTCCAATAACCCCTTGAAAAGTCTGTTACAGAAGTGGGAGCCCCCATTACTAATAATTGCCCTTGGGGTGCCAAAACGAGAGAATATATTCTTTTTCAAGAATGCAGTGACACTCTTCCCTTCATTGTTTGCGAGGGCGATGGCTTCGACCCATTTAGATACATAATCAACCGCTACTAGAATGTACTTCATTCCATGAGAACTCACAAAAGGGCCCATAAAGTCAATACCCCAAACATCAAATAACTCAATCACAAGAATGGGGTTTGGAGGGAGCTCTTGCTTTCTTGAAATGCCGCCATCTCGTTGGCATCTATCACATGCTTTAGCAAACTCATGAGCATCTTGATGAAGAGTTGGCCAATAGTAACCACATTGTAATATCTTATGGGCGGTTCGGATACCGCTGTGATGTCCACCAACGGGTGTGGAATGGCATGCCTCCAACACACTCAACATCTCACATTCTGGCACACAACGCCGAATAAGCCCGTCGGCACAACTCCTATATAAGTATGGTTCATCCCAAAAGAACTTCTTCACATCGTACATGAACTTTTTTCTTTGATGAAAGGGCAAGTCCGATGGAACAATATCACTAGCCAGATAGTTCGCAAAATATGCGAACCATGGGATCAAGTCTTGTGAAGCAGACAGTACATGCTCATCGGGGAAAGTATCATCAATGTCAATCTTATCCCCTAACTCTCTCATAGCTTCATCCCTAGACGAGACAAGTGATCAGCAACTTGATTTTCAATTCCTTTTTTATCCATCACTTCAAAGTCAAATTCTTGTAGCAGTAATACCCAACGAATCAGCCTAGGTTTCGCATCCTTCTTTGCCATCAAAATCTCAATGCTGAGTGGTCAGTATGCACTATAACTCTAGTACCTAAGCAAATAGGAGCGAAATTTCTCAAAAGCAAAGACTACTGCAAGGAGTTCTTGCTCAGTTACTGTGTAGTTCTTCTGAGCTTCATTTAGGGCTTTACTAGCATAGTAAATGGGGTGAAGGATATTGTTTTTTCTCTGTCCCAATACTACACCAAGAGCCACCCCACTAGCATCGCACATCACCTCAAATGGACTGTTTTAATCAAGAGAAATAATGATAGGCGCAGACACCAATTTATCTTTTGGCTCACTGAATGCTTTAAGACAGGATTAATCAAAACAAAATTTACAATCTTTCTCCAGCATTTTGCACAATGGGATGTGCAATCTTTGAAAAGTCTTTGATGAATCTCCGGTAAAAACCTGCATGCCCAAGAAAGCTTCTCACACCTTTCACAGAGATCGGTGGGGGAATTCTCTCTATTACCTCGACTTTAGCTCGATCAACCTCTATGCCCTTTTCTGAAATGCGATGACCCAAAACAATACCCTCTTTCACCATGAAATGTCACTTTTCCCAATTTAGTACTAAATTGAAGTCTTCACATCTCTTAAGGACCTCAGATAAATTGGTCAAACACCGCTCGAATGAATCACCAACCACAGAAAAATCATCCATAAAAACATCTATAGTATCCTCCACCATGTCAGAAAATATCGACATCATACATCTCTGAAATGTGGCGGGTGCATTGCACAACCCAAACGACATTCTTCTGAATGCAAAGGTCCCATATGGACAAGTAAAAGTGGTTTTCTCTTGATCTTCTGGTGCAATAGAAATCTGATTATACCCCAAATATCCATCAAGAAAACGATACCACCCTTTTCCGCCAAGTCTATCCAACATCTGATCCATGAAGGGCATAGGAAAGTGGTCTTTTTCAATCCATGAATTTAGTTTGCGGTAATCCATACACACCCTCCATCCAGTAACCGGTCTCATTGGAACAAGTTCATTTTTTTCGTTGGGGACCACAATCATTCCCCCTTTCTTAGGTACACACTGAACCGGGCATACCCAACTACTATCGGCGATTGGATAGATTACTCCGGCATCCAACCACTTAATGATTTCCTTCTTCACGACCTCTTGCATAGGAGGATTTAAGCGTCTCTGGTGCTTAATACTTTACTTATGATCAGACATGAGTTGGATTTTATGAGAGAAAATACCAGGAGGGATCCCAATAATGTCCGGAATAGTCCACCCAATAGCTCTTTTGAACCTTTTTATCACCTTCACCAAATTCTGAACTTGTTGTTCATTCAGGTCTGATGCAATGATTACCGGCAAAGTGTCACCATTTCCTAAGAATTCATACCTGAGATGAGGTGGGAGAGCTTTTAGTTCTAATTTTGGAGCCTCCTCTATAGATGGTTTCGCGGGTGGGGACTCGCGATTCTTCATATCTAGCTCATATTTCTTCGGTTTAAACCGAACATCACCTCCGTCAAGAGCCGCGACTAATGACTCATACTCTTCAATGCAATCGCTATCAAAATTCATTATCACTGCCGCTAATGCTTCTACACCTAGACGTTCTTCTATTTGTGTCTCAGATGTCTCACCCATGTTGTAGGATATAGCAGATACCGATTGGAGCTCACCACTCTGCCTCATGGACCTACAAATGTTAAAGGTCACTTCCTCATTGTTCAACCGAAATTTCATCTGCCCCTTTTCCGTGTCTACTAAGGCTCTTCCCGTAGCAAAGAATGGCCTCCCAAGAATAATGGGCACTTCAAAATCGAATTCACAATCAAGAATAACAAAATCTGCCGGAAATATGAACGACTCCACTTTTACTAGTACATCGTGGAGTATCCCTATAAGCCTTTTTACTGTTCGATCAGCCATCAGTAGCCGCATCACAGTGGGCTTTGGATCACCCAAACCCAACTTCTTGTATATCGAGAGAGGCATGAGATTTATGCTTGCCCCCAGATCACATAATGCTTTCGCAAAATGTAATAGCCCGATTGTACAAGGAATAGTGAACTCACCTGGATCTTCTTTCTTTTGGACCAGAGATTTTGTACCATTAGCACTACAATGCTGCATTTGATCATCATCCTCAAAAGTGACCGATCTTTTATTTGTGACCAGATCTTTCATAAACTTGGCGTAACCGGGCATTTGTTCTAAAGCTTCTACCAAAGGGACATTGATAGAAAGTTGCTTCAACATTGATATAAAACGCCGATATTTACCATCCTCTGTCTTTTTCAATAATCTTTGAGGAAATGGGGGTGGTGGCGTAGGCATGGGGGTTACCTTTTTAGGCACTTGAGCATCTTTTACAGTGTTATCCTCTAATTCACCATCAACATCTACCACTTTATCAGTATCTTTTGTCACATTTTTCTCATTAGACGGCATAGGTGGGTCAATGGTTTGCTTGCCACCGCGAGTAGTAATTGCCATACAATGTCCATCATTTTTCGGATTTTGGAAAGTGTTGCTAGAAGAGTGCCCGGTTGCAGTGTGTTCATAGTCGCAGATAATTGGGCCAATTGTAACTCAAGTTGCTTAATCGATATTGCATGTGTATCGACTTTTCCCCCAATACACGCTAAATCATTCCTCAACTCTTTATTGTGCTCATCACTAGCATCGAACCTCCTCATCATTTTATACAACATATACTCAACTCGCGACATACTACCTCCACCATCCCTAGGAGTCACTTCACGATTTTGAGGAGGAACATAGGGTCCATTCCTGTGGTTTCTATTACCATAGTTACCCCTGTTGAAGTTGTTGTCGCGATTGTAGTTTCCATCTCGGACATATGACCCTCACGATTGTAGTTACCATAGTTCCGACCTTGGTTCCCTTGACCTTGACGCCAATTCTCCTGATTAGAGCCTAGGGCACTTGGTCGGAAACCCCCTGTCTGTTTATTTACTGCATAGGAATCCTCCTCGTAATAGCACTCATCCTTTTGTGGCGGTGGTTTCGACAAGTAGTTCACTGCATTTATCTTTTCTGCACCCCCAGTGACATGTTTTAGTACTAACCCAAGCTCGGTTCTCATCTGAGCCATTTCTTCGCGAATCTCATCTGTGGCTGGGTTGTGAGTGGACTGCACTGCGAAGGTGTTTCTCCCTGTATTAGACTTCCTAGTACTCCAAGCTTTATTATTCCGGGAGATTTTCTCTAATTTTTCGGCAATCTCAGCATAAGGACATTCCCCATAAGATCCACCTACTATAGTGTCCAACAACGCTTTGTTATTATCATCCTGTCCCTGGTAGAAGTATTCCTTCAGTGACTCATCATCTATACGGTGATTTGGAACACTTCTCAAGAATGAGGTGAATCTGTCCCAAGAACTACTAACTCACTCTCCTGGTAGTGCCAAAAAGTTATTCACTCTGTCTTTGTGGTTTAGTTTCTTGGAGACCGGATAGTAGCGTGCTAAGAAAACATCCCTTAGTTGGTTCCAAGTGAAGATTGAGTTGTATGGGAGCTCAGTGAACCACATAGCAGCCTCTCCCGTCAGTGAGAGAGTAAACACTCTGAGACCTATTATATCTAAATCCAAATCAGGCCTCCGTACACAGCTTTTACACACTGCCCTTACCTTAGCTATATGGGCATGTGGATCCTCAGAAGGTAGCCCTGAAAACAAACCTCTAGCAGTGAGCATTTGGACCAGGCTACTAGTTACCACAAAGGTGTGGCATGTGGGTAGAGGAGGTAAAACAAGTGGCCCATCGGAGTCTGCTATAATATCATAGCCTCTGTAGTATGCTTGGGGCCGTGGAGCGGGATTTTGTCCCCTCTGTTGGTGTTCACCCGGAGCATCGGGTAACAACTGACCATGAACATCAACCGGAGCTGGGATGTTCTGGTTTGGATCATCATCATTTATTCCCAAGTTTCGATTCATATTGCGTAGTGTACGCTCTAATTCGTGATCGTAGGGAAACAAGGGTTCTCTTCCTCTCCGTGTATTTGGCATACAAGGAGGATAGTTCTGAAAAAAATCAAAAACAATAAAACAAAGTAAAATCAAGAAAATATCAACTAAACTATAGTAATAAGTTCAAGTTAATCTAAAAGCTATATTCCCCGGCAGCGGCGCCAAAATTTGATACGCTCAAACTTACTTCTCAAATAAGAAGTAAAGCGGTCGTGTCAAGTAAATAATCCAACTAGTGAGGTTGGGATCGTTCCCACGAGGAAAATAGTCTAGACTTAACTTCAACTTGTTATTACTATTGTTTGGTCAATGACTTCCTTGGAAAGTAAAAACAATAAAAGGGGGGTTTCTAATTCTAAATGAGTGAAAATAACTAACGAAATTGAAAGAGACACTTAACAGCTTTGAATGTTGGAGTTTAATCAATTAATCAAAGTAACTAGGGTTTACGTGTTCCCCACAGGTTCATAACTTGATAATTCTAACTATAACAATTCTTTCCTAGTATCTTGCATGCAAAGTGATAAGTTATGTATTTCTAAATCCTTGGTCCGGCATCTAGAAAATCTCACTCCGCACCTTGGTCCGGCTACGTGTGTTGCTATCCTAACCCTCTTTACCTCATATTAAGAATCGTATGCGATATTTGACAAAGTTATTACCTCGTACCAATAAATACTAGACTATTAGATAGCATACAATAAATCTATGTTGATAATTATTTTCCTATTATCTACCTCCTTGGTCCGGCAAGTAGCATTAAGGCGAGTTCTAACGTTGGCCATCCGTTAAAAAGAATTCTAAGCGAAAGAATTATTAATACATGCAAGACACTATTCTAGAATCGTTATTTTAGTTAGGTTTTATCTCATTATTTGCCTATGGTTCCCACAACCCTAGTTATGGAGTTTAGTTACTCATAGTCATAATCACAATATTCAAATATATTAAATAAGAATTCATGTACGTACTTCAAAGAGAAAGAGTAAAATACGAAAGTTTGCTTGATTAATCACCAATAATCACTTGCAAGAATCTCAAAGTAATCAACAATCTCACAAAAAGTCTAATGATTCTCAAAAGTCTAACAATATAGTGTCTACTAATATGATGTCTAACAATATGGAGTCTAACAATACGGAGTCTAACTAATAATACAGAGTCTAACCTAACAGAGTCTAACCTCAAAAACGAGGTTTTTCGAACTATTTATAGAAAATAAAAACCTAATTAAACAAGGACTCTATTTGCTGGAAATCTGCCAAAACGCGGCAGGGTTAACGGACCTCGCGACGGATTGTCGTGGTCACGACGGACCGTCATGGACTCCGTCGTCCCATACTTATGCAATTTCTTCTATTGCTTTATTCATTACCCTCGACGGCAAGTATGACGGACCGTCATAGACACAACGGTCCGTCGAGGGTCTTCGTTCCAAAACACTTCAACTCTTGGAATATGGGTACTGGGATTACTTCTCTGAACTTCATGACGAACCTGCAGGACAGCCTGTCATAGACACGACGGACCGTCACAAGCTTCGTAACCCCACACTTGGTCAGACTACCCCATCTTCCTTCAGCAGCTGCACTACGCTACCACCTACGGACCGTCACAAGCACGACGGACCGTCATAAGCTCCGTAGGTGGTCTCTTCTGCATTTCTTCGCTCAAAATCTCCGCATTCATCTTTAGACAGATTTCCTGCAAAATAAAGAGAAACTTATATAAAAATTAGCACAAAAAGGCTTTTGGACACACTAAACTTAAGGAAAAAGTATTATTAATACCGTGAAACCACGGTATATCATCCACAACCTATTGAATAGATGAGAGAGTTAAGAGAAAGAAATAAAGGATAAAAATAAAATGTGGTGAATGGGGATTGAACCCACAACCTCTTGGATAGGTGAGAAAGTTAAGAGATAAATTAAGGGAAAAAGAATGAGCTTGTGGGGGATTGATCCCACAACCTCCTTGCCTTAAACAAGAAAGAGAGGAGGAAAACAAAGAAAATATTATGGGAGTGATGGGGATCGAACTAGGGTCCCCATATCTAAAAAATGCAATCATCAAGTTTAATATAAGATTAAGCGTTGCTCAAGGGATTCGAAATTGGGTTCCCTTTCCCAATCCCATATTGACACATAAGTCGTACGTTAAAAAATATTTAATGAATGCTTGTTGTAAGGATCAAAATCGATATCTTGGCATACCTACAAGATGCATAAGTCTTGTACCACATAATCTTGGGTAAATATGAATCTCTTAGACGAACTATGAATGAAACCTCATGGCTTGTATGTGTGGAATCAAAACTCTAGCATATGTTTAAAAGTAAGTGAACCAAAGAGGGGTTATGTAAGAGTGTGACACACATTAAAGGTCCAAGTGTATTGACATACGATGAAATGAACTTAAAAGGGGTTAGTAATTATGAAGAGTAAATGTTCTAAAGTTAATGAATGTGGTGAAAACTTGATAAGAAGCTAATGTTAAAGGTGAGAGAAATCTCAAATGAGCATAAGCAAATGTTACCAAGACGTACTCACCTATGAGAGTGTAAGGTTAATGAAGAGACCTAACTCTATGAACACTCTAATAAAAGTATTGAAGTTAATAATTACTTAATACTAATGGTGAGATGAGAAATCATCTAATGAGATATGATGCCCTCATGCTAGAAGGCGACTTCTATGATGTATGAGATGAATGTAATGGAACATTATACTGAGCACCAATAGGCTAGCTATACATTTCTATTCCTTTGTTCGGGAAGGCATTGTTCGTGTAATTCTCATGAGATGAGATTGTCCATCCACACGTGTATGAGTCTCCTTATACCTCCTAGTCTTTGAAGCTATACTGCCAATATAGGGTTCTACCAGGGGTAGATTCCCTATATACGGTAACATGTTTTAGTTCACTCTGGACGGTGATTCAACCTCTTTTTGATGTGGGGTTAAACACTGGATTTCATGATGCTCACATGATCTACATCGGTTAATGTTAAAGTTCCCAAAGAAAGAATGAGACCAGCCTCAAGTAATGCACATAATGAATTGAACGATACCAAAGGTGTTAGGATAGGATAATCAAAAGGTGAGCTAGACATAAGTAATAACACTAGGTCATTCTTGGTCATTGAACAGCGAACCCGAGAAAGTTTTAAACTACATCCTAGGTACGTATGGTGTTTACACTAGCTTACGAATAAATAAAATGAAGTTCGTATTAATGAATAAAGCAGACTCTATGTTTGCTAAAGAAGGCTCCCTAATTGAGGTCATATATGTTGAGCCCTCGTTTTGTGAAGTCCTAATGTAAAGTTCATGATTCCAAGGTCTCATGGCATATGCACATATGATATGAAATATGTTATGTGCTAATAAGCAATATATTATGTGTTGTGTGCAATATGTTACGTATGATGATGCATGTTACTCTCATAGCATGAGTTTCCTAATCTGATTTTTGGCAAGTCCAGTGACTTGATTTTCCATAATTTATATCGTTAGGAGAGAGCTCTTCTTAATCATGCATGTCCTTGGTGTGTACTTGCATATACCCATACTTAGTACAAGTGTGTACTAAACCATACAACTCTTTACTTTTAGGTTTAGGCACAGGTGGATGCTAGAGTTTATGAGATGACGCTGAGGATATCCAGACGTAGAGCATTCATCCGGACTTGGTAGACCCTCAAGCTTTCGAGGATGCTTGCCCGTTATATTCTAGCTTAGATGTAGGCTTGAGCTAGTGGAGTAGGTTCCACTAGTATTTCTTTCTCAAATATTTTCAGACATTGTTTTAGTGCCATTCTGGCAACTTCATATTTTATGATATGATTGTTTCATTTAGTTTAGTATCTTGGTATTAGATGGTTGTTGTGAACAATTATGAACTGATGTAGAAAAATCTTATATGAGAATAATGTATCCTACTATGAAGTGTATGTATACTTCTAGTAACTAAAAGTGTAAAATTTTCCGCTAAAATTAACCTAGATGATGTAACGATTACTTAGGTAGGCTTGTCTGCGACCTCTGAGAGGTCAACGATGTCGGTATCGTCTGGGGTCTAGATTTCGATCGTGACACTACACATCTGGAAGATAAGATATGGTAATGTGTACGTGGTGGAGGTCTTGAATGCCCTCTCTTGTACACCTTCTAAGATCATTCTTGTAAAGTCTATCTCCAGCCCATCTACCAGTGCTGCTACCATCACCAACTTATCCTATATAAGTATATTTTTGGCATTGGTCGTATGAAAGACATGGACACAAAAATAACGTTAGCCTTCCTGATGAGTCCTCGGGGATGTAAAACCCACTCATCCTCTCTCACCATCTGTCGCAATATATTAAGCCATCCACTTTTAAACCGTCTCACGCTTATCTTCACTCCTCTGAAATTCACCACTCAGGAAAAACTCTCACCTTAATCAACCTCCAAAATATTGAGGTTCTACTAAGAATCGGTGGTGGGCGGTATAGGAAGCGGCGGATGATGGCTTCTGATATGTTAACTCTGAAGCGCCGGACTAGTGTAAATGTGAGAGAGTCTTGTTTGACGGGTCTTTCTTGCTTACGATGGACCCTCGGAGAGTGGCGAAGTAGGAGGCATAAAACTCCCAAATAATCTCGTCACTATAATTGTCCAAGTCCCGATCCATCAAGTCGTATTTGTGGAGATTAAAGAGTTTTTGCACCTCTATAATTGTGTGCAAACTCTCTATGAGGACTTAATGCTCCTCAGTGACCAGCCGAGTCATCAACCCCTTCTGATTGAGCATTTTAGCGTCTTTATATGCCTGCCACTACCCCTCCACACACCAACGGTTCAGTTCATCGGCAACTAGAGTGGGGTCATCTGGTCAGGGTGCAGGTTCAGCCTCCAAAAAAGTAACCTTGTCGGACGAGGCTTCTTCATCTTGATCCCCTGATCCATTGGATACCTGAGAGTTTTAACTGTAGGAAGTGGCTAATTTAGACCCTGAAGCAAAGGCCGACAGACCCTAAACCTAATGTTGTGGTAGAAGCAGAGCCAGATGTTCCGTTCCTATGAACTTGAAGCAGCCCCGGTTGGTGAAACGATCGATGTGCGCTCCTCACCAGATTGAGAGGCAATGACTACGTCGAGGTTCACCTTTTGAGGGGTGTCTCTAGTGGTTTTGGATGATGTTTTTGTAGTTTGTCTGCCAGGAGGAACATAGGCCAGGTCCTCCTTTGTCTCGATATCTTCATCGATCTGCCAATATGTTGGGACAACCGTCTTGGCTTTGTCTTTCTTGTAGTAGAAACTTACCTTTTTTGGAGCCATTTGTACTTGCGGAGTAGTTATTAGTATCATATCAGCTTAGCAACACCCTTCAAAAATAAAGAAGAAAACATGACAAGACAATTACAACTTGTCACTGCAAGTTCAGGTAAACGCGAACCGTCGACGGGCCGTAGACTAGTCTACGGTCTGTAGAACCTGTTCATTGTTTTGATTTTGAAAGAAAACAACTCTCTGATGGAAACAGGGGATGTAAAAAATGTCCCGTCGATCAACCGACGGACCATATTCCAATTAAGTTGTTTGACACTTGGATTATTTCCGGATGTTTCAATCGTCGAATGATCGACAGTTCGTAGGCCTGGGTCTCGTACTGTGGGCCTGCGAAAATTTCTAGGCATCTATAAACTTCAAATACCGAGTTCCTTTAGTGACCCATTTCAACACAATAAAGTTTAAACATGACTTTTAACACCCCTAAAGGTTAGTTAGTCATTCCTAGAGTTCCTATTTCGTAAAACTATCGAACCCAATTTAGTGAAAAAAATGGAATCCTAGGTCAGAATGTTAAGGAAGACTAAAACGCACAACGTTTTAGATAGTTTAATTTGGTACACAACCATTTTCTATTATCCTAAGGGAATTAATTATGGGACTTTTAGCATTTAAATCAAATTAATTTAGTCCCAATGTCAAGACCCACTCCCGACTTTATGTAGTCAATAGTGAACGAGAATGCAAAGTTAAGGGAAATCGAAGTACCCTTCTAGCGGTGTAGAGTGTTATGGCTGTGTGACTACAGTTAGATGGAAAGCGACAAAGTATACTACGTTTCCTAACCCAATCATTAAACTCTTGAGAATGGAAGAAGGGAGAATTTAGGGGAGGAGATGAGTGGGATTCGGTAATTGATGGGATAGATGATTATGGGATATGGGTAGTTTAATTGGGAGTCAAATGGAAGAATTTGATTGGATGGAATGGTTAAGGAAAGTAATTTGAAAAATATGAAAAGAGGGAAGGAATTTGAAAGATTTGGTTTTAAATAAAAATGTCCTGGTAGGGTCGGTTCAATGGTAGACTTGGATCCACGAAACCCCGTCGAAAGGTCATGGATCAATCGATGGTTCGTCGATTAGGACCATCGATCACTCTTAGACTTAGAAAAAAAATAGACTTACCTAGGATCTACGACACCGTCGACGGTCCGTCGATGGGGTCCATAGACCTCTACACCAGACAATTTTCTACAGATTTCTTATTTTCCTCCTGCATATGTAAAACTGATTGGCTATTTTTTTGTATTTTTCTGAGCACTTTTTAGACACGGATCCTATTCTAATCTCTAGCCAACTCTAACATACCAAACAAAAACAAAAACAAATTGGAAACAACTAGAACAACTAAACAATATAATGGTTATTTCAACATGGAAAATAAAACCTATAGTTGGATGGAGGCTACACCTTGGGTTGTCTCCCAAGAAGCGCATGATTTAAAGTCGCGGCACAACGTAGTCCTCTTGATTACTCATACTTCATCAACATGATAGGCCTCAACCACTTCATGGACACTCTCTGCCTGCCCCAGAATTGTCTTTATCCTTTGTTCGTTGATTGTGAGATTTTTGCCTTCCTTGTTGTCAAGCTCAATTGCTCCATGTCGGAACACTTTGATGATGAGGAATGGACCAGTCCACTTGGACTTGAGTTTTTCCGGAAGTAAGAGCAACCTAGAGTTGAATAGAAGCACCAAATCACCGACTGTAAATTCTCGCTTTTTCAATTCTTTGGTCATGATACCTATTCATCTTCTTTTTATAGATGGCTGAACTTTCATATGCTTTTAGGCAAAATGCATTAGGAACAATAAACTTATTTAGCCTATGTTCTGATACTCTAGTCTAATCCAAATTCAGTATCTTCATCTCCAATGTCGCCTTGTATTCTAGCTCGACCGGTAAGAGACAAGCCTTCTCATATACCTATGGGGGTCTTGTATGCAGTGTTGTAGGCCCAAAGATAATTATCTAGCCTCCTTTACCAATCCTTTCTATTAGAATTTACAGTTTTTACCAAAATCTATTTGATCTCCCGATTGGACACCTCAACTTGCCCGCTAGTTTGTGTGTGGTAAGGAGTAGCCACATTGTGGCGAACACCATATTTTTTCAGCAGACTTTTGAACAATGTATTACAAAAGTTCGAAACTCTATCGCTTATGATGGCCCTCGGTGTACCAAATCTAGAGAATATGTTCTTCTTTAAGAATACAGTGACACTCTTCCCTTCATTGTTGGGTAGCACATATGATTCCACTCATTTCAGCACATAGTCAACCGCCACAAGAATGTACTTCATCCCATGAGAACCCACGAATGGGACCATGAAGTCAATGCCCCATACATCAAATAGCTCAATCACCAGAATGGGATTCAAGGGAAGTTCTTTCCTTTTTGAAATTCCTCCATATCGTTGGCACCAATCACATGATTTGGCAAACTCATGAACATCTTCGTGGATGGTCGGTCCACAATACCTGCACTACAAGATCTTATGGACAATTCAGATACCACTATGGTTCCCACCCACAAACGCTGAATGACACACATCCAAAACACTCAATATCTCAACCTTAGTTACACAAAGACGAATAATCTCATCAGCACAACTCTGATATATGTAAGGCTCATCCAAGAATAACTTTTTCACATCATGTATTAACTTTTCCTTTGGTGGGAAGTCAAATCTAACGGAGCCAAATCACATGCCAGATAGTTCGTGAAATTTATGAACCATTGGATCAGATCCAGAGAAACAGCTAATGCATGTTCATAGGGGAACACATCATCAAATCCAGCATTTTCTACTAACTAACGTATCGTTTCATACTCCAGTCTAGAAAAGTGGTCGTCCACTTGATTCTCAATACCCTTTCTATCTTTCACCTCAAAATCAAACTCCTGCAATAACAATACCCATTTGATCAAACTCGGCTTCACATCCTTTTTCTCCATCAAATACCTCAAAGTAGGGTGGTCGATATGTACTATGACCCTCATACCAAGCAAATAGGAGCAAAATTTCTCGAAAGCAAACACCACTACAATATGTTCTTGTTCAGTTATCGTGTAGTTCTTTTGGGCTTCATTCAGGGGTTCACTCGCATAGTAGACAGGTAGTCGGTGCATTACATAACCCAAGCATCCTTTTGAATGCCAAAGTCCCATAAGGATAAGTGAAGGTGGTCTATTGTTGATCTTTCATTGAGATAAAGATTTGGTTATATCCAAATAGACATCTAGAAAACAATACCAACCCTTGCCTGCAAGTCTGGATAACATTTATTACATAAAGGGCATGGGGAAATGGTACTTTTCTGTCCAATCATTCAACTTCCAGAATTCCATGCAACCTCTCCATCTGGTTACTAGTCTCATTCGAACAAGTTTGTTCCTTTCATTAGGTACCATAATCTTCCCATAGTTTTTACGCACACACTTAACAGGACACACCCATATAATGTCCGATATAGGATAAATTACTCCAGCATCCAACAACTGATGATCTCCTTTTTTACTACTTCTTGCATAGGTGGATTCAACCTTCTTTGGTGCTCAATACTCAGTTTTTGGTCTAGCATGAGTTTGATTTTGTGGGAACAAATACCTGGAGGGATTACAATAATATCCGCAATAGTCCAACGAATGTCTCATTTGAACCTCTTCAACACCCCCACTAAGCACTCTATAAGAACACATAACTCAGATGAGGTGTTAGACCTTAAGCTCTACTTTTGGGCGTCTACAATAGATGGTCTGGCAGGTGGAAACTCATGATGCTTCATATCCAACTCCAATTTCTTCTTCTCTAACCAATATTATTTCGTTTAAGTGCAGCCACCAAAGCATCATACTCTTCAATCTCATCACTGTCTAAATTCATGATTACTACTGCTAATGCCTCAACATCTAGCCGCTCTTCAATTTACACTTCGGATACACTCTCAAATTTTTAGGATATAGCAAATACCTTTTGGAGCTCACCACTCTGATTCATTGACCTATTGATATTGAAAGTTTCTTCTTCATTGTTCAATCGAAATTTCATTTGCCCTTTTTCTATATCGACTAGTGAAATCCCAATGGAAAAAAATGGTCTCCCAAGAATAATGAGAACCTCAATATAAACTTTACAATCAAGAATCACAAAATCTGTCGGAAAGATGAACGACTCTGCTTCCACAATCACATCATAGAGTATACCTATTGGTGTTTTCACAGTTTGATCGACCATCAGTAACCGCATCGTCGTAAGCTTTAGGTCTCCCAAATTGAACATCTTATAAATGGACAATTGCATGAGATTTATGCTTGCTCCAAGATCACACAACGCCTTAGCAAAGTGTAGTAACCCTATAGTACATGGAATAGAGAAGGCACCAGGATCCTCCTTCTTCTAAACAAAAGACCTTGTAGAAATATCACTACAATATTGCATTCTTTCATCATCCTTAAAATCACAGACCTCTTCTTTTACCATCTTCCGTTTTCTTCACTTATCTTTATGTGGATGGTGGTGTAATGGTCTAGGGATGAGGAACACTTTCTGAGATAAATCTTCTTCTTTTGTTGTTGTGTCCCCCAACTTTCCACTAGCTTTTGCTACATCATCTTCTTTTATCATGTAACCTTCTATAACATACGACATAGGTGGATCAATGGTGTGCTTACCTCCTCTAGTAGTAACTTTTATTCAATGCCCATCGTTCGTTGGGTTCTGGATAGTGATGCCTTGGAGAGTACCACATTGTCGTAGGTTCATAGTAGTAGACAACTGATTCATCTATAGCTCTAGATGCTTTATTGAGACTACATCTGCATCCACATTTTGTCCAACGCCACATAAGTCACTTCTCATCTCCTTGACATTCTCATCAGTCACCTAAAACTCTCTCATCATCTTCTGCAGCATATCCTCAACCCGCTCCATACTACCTCCACCATTCCTAGGGGAAGCTTCCTGATTTTGGGTTGGAACATATGGCCCACCCCATTCATTCCTCTTACCATAGTTGTTCCAGTTAAAGTTTTTATCACGATTGTAGTTCCCATCTCGGACATACTGACCCTCTTCTTTGTAATTACCATGGTTCTTACATTGGTTTCCTTTACCTTGACATGAATTATCCTGATTGGAACCTTGGGAGTTTTGTTGAAAACCCCCCATTTGATCATTAACTACATGTGTATCCTCTTCATAGTAATACTCATCTACCGTTGGTTGTGGTTTTTCCAAGTAGTTCACCGCATTTACCTTCTCTTCCCCTTCGCTCACATTCTTCAAGACCAACCTTTATTCAGTTCTCATTTGCGCCATCTCTTCAAGAATCTCATTGATGGTTGAGTTGTATGTAGCCTATAGCAGGTTGGTGTTTCGCCCAGTGTCCAACTTTCAAGTGCTCCAAGCTATATTGTTGGGAGATATATTTTCCAATTTCTCTGCAATCTCAGCACATGTGCATTCCTCATAGGAGTCACCCGCAATAGTATGAAGCACGACTTTGTTATTGTCATCTTGACCTCTATAAAAGTACTCCTTCAGTGACTCATCATCAATGCGATGATTCGAGAAACCCTTCATAAATGAAGTAAATTTGTCCCAAGTGGTACTCACTGACTTCCAGGTAATGTTACAAATTATTCACCTTATCTTTGTGGTTGAGCTGCTTGGACACTGACAGTACCGTGCTAACAACACATATCTCAGTTAGTCCCAGGTATAGATAGAGTTGTAGGGAATCTCAGTAAACCATATGGTAGCATCTCCTGTCAGTGATAGAGGAAACACTCGCAGCCCCATGACATTCATATCCAAGTCTGTTCTACCCACACAACTTTTGCACACTGACCTCAGCTTGGCTATATGCGCATGTGGGTCTTCTGATGGCAGTTTTAAAAACAAACCCCTCGCAGTGAGAATCTGCATAAAACTACTCGTCATAATGAATGTGTGCCCAAGGGGTAGAGGAGGTAGGACAAGAGGTCATTCAGAGTGTGAAATGTTCATGTTGCCCCTATTGTAATCCTAGGATTGTGGGGGTGGTGGAGGTTGTACCCTCAAGGCATCACCTTGATGATTCACAATGTGTGCCTGGTTGTGTGCCACAACAGGTATGGAGGCTGGTGACCTGCTTCATCATTTATATTCCCTGTATCTGGGTTATCTAGGACCTTTAATTGTCCATCCTTGAAAAGTTTGATTCATTTCCAGATCGTATGTAGTGAGTGGTTCCCCTTGGCTCTGTGTACTTGGCATACACTAGATCTATACATGAGAGAAACAAAAAGAAAAAGAAAAAGAAAAATTAGGAATTAGTTGACTAATGTTCAATAATGTAGTCAAAATTAATCTAAAAGCAATTTTCCCGGCAGCGGCGCCAAAATTTGATATGCTCAAATTATACTTCCCTAAAGAAGCATAAGTGATGATTATGGAGTAAAGAAACTAACTATTTGGTTGGGGTCGAACTCATGAGGAAAATGGTTTAGACTTAATTTTGACCCACAATTATGTCCGTTTAGTCAATGTCTTTCCAAAAAAAAGTAATTAAACGGGGGTTTTTTGAAACAAAATTCCATCAATATTATGATGATCAATTGAACAAAAGTTGACTTTGGGTGTTATAAAGATGATAGAGTAACTAAGGTATATGTGTTCCCCACAGGTTTGTAAAGTAGAATTCCTAGCAATAACAATCCTTTCCTAGTGTATTAGATGCAAAGTGATAAGTTAGATATCTCTAAATCCTTAATAGGAATCCTTTCCTAGTGTATTAGATGCAAAGTGATAAGTTAGATATCTCTAAATCCTTAGTTCGCCATCTACAGAATTTCACCTCGTACCTTGGTCTGGCGACGTGTGTGTATAATTTACTAAACTTTTCCATTACCTCATATTATACATCATATCGATGTATGGCTTAGTTACTACTTCGTACCAATCGACAATAGCCTATTAGATAGTATCATGCTAGATATATGTTGATATTTCTTTTCTTATTAACTACCTCCTTGGTCTGGAAAGTAGCAACAAGGCGAGTTCTAACGTTACCCACTATTAAAAGGACTTGTAACCGAAAAATTATCAATACATGCAGAGACACTTTTCAATAATTTCTTAATTAATAGGATTACTTCATTAATTGCTCATTGTTTTCTTAACCCTAGTTGTGGATTTATTTACCCATGCTTTCAAGATCACAATTCATAGTTTTGGATGAAGAGATCATGAACTTACTTAACAAGAAGAATAAACCCAAAATTCCAACTTGAAATTTCAAGAAAAATCCTTCAAACCAAATCGAGAAATCAATCAATTGCCAAAGTGGCAAAAATCAATCTCCAATAAACAAAGTAGAACAACAGCAATAGTAGTTGACCCCAAAAAATAAGGTCTTAATACCCTTTATATAAAAAACAAAGTCCTAATGAAAAAGAAATTCTAATAGGGAAAGTTTTGTGGCATCAATTGACAAACCAACTGACGGACCGTTGATCAATCGACGGCTCGTAGTCTGATTCTGTTAGACCCGCAAACTACTTGATCTAACTATGTGCAGACATCTCAAGGACTTGGGCATTGGTCTTGTCATGGATGATGGCAAAACAGTGCAACACAAGTTCAAGGTGCTTGGGTGTTGGCAAGGCAGCTTGAACGTGCATGGCTTACGTGCGGGCTAAGGGCATTGACAAGGCAGCATATTGACTTGATGAGGCAAGGCTGTGAAGACTTTGCAATGTCAGGGACAAAGGCAGTTCACCCGAAATTGCTGAAATAAAACTAAGTGTTGGAAGACAGCTAAAATATTCTAAGTGTTGGAAGCTGGCAGAAATATTCTAAGTGTTGGAATGAAGCCTGAAATATTCTAAGTGTTAGAATATTAGTATTTCGTGTAGATAAGAATGTAATTTGAATTAGATTCTATCTGTTAGAAATATAGCTGTTGGAAAGTTAGTTTTGAACCCTGTGATAACAAGTGTCGGCCAGGTGTCATTTGTAACCGCCGCTTGTAACGCAAAAACTGTAGGGACTGCAGAAGGAAAATGAGAACCTTCGTGCAGAGCTCGTTGTGTTGTGTCGGTCTGTGGCTACGTTATGTTCAACTTGTGTTGAATCGTCTATGGTAAAGATTCCAGAACCTAAGGCCTTTAGTGGCGCAAGGAGTGCTAAAGAACTGGAAAATTTAATCTGGGACATGGAACAATATTTTACAGCTGCAAGAGTGCCGGAAGCTGATAAGTTGAATATTACCACAATGTATTTGTCGGGTGATGCGAAACTTTGGTGGAGGACTCGTAATGCAGACGACGTAAGTGCTGGTCGTCCTAGAATTGATACATGGGATAAGCTAATCAATGAAATGCGTGATCAATTTCTTCCTAGCAATGCATCTTGGCTTGCAAGGGATAAATTTAAAAGGCTAAGGCAGACGGGTTCAGTGAGGGAATACATAAAAGAATTTACCCCTGTGATGTTAGACATACAAAATATGTCTGATGAGGATAAACTTCACAACTTCATTTCGGGCATGCAAGGCTGGGCTCAAAACGAACTACGAAGGCAGAATGTTAAAGATCTGCCCGGGGCAATTGCTGCCGCCGATTCGTTAGTGGATTTCCGGACGACTCGTCCTTCGACAGATGTCCCCTCCACTTCAAAAACTAAGAAAAAGAATGAGAAGAAAGGGGAATGGAGAAAGGATAGTCGTAAAGACAATACAAATGATAAAGGAAAGGCACAAATGAAGGATGGGAAAGACAGGCCAAAGAACAAATATGGAAATTCGAAGGGCTGTTGGACTTGTGGTGGTCCTCATTTGGCCAAATCTTGTCCAATTCAGGAAAAAGTGAATGCTTTGCTTGCTGGTAATATGAATCAAAGGGAGGAGGATGAAGAAATCGTGGCTGCAATGGCAACCCCATTGGGATTGTCCTTCAATCACATTATGGGGATCAATAATGTTGGAGAAATCTCTAGTACTTCGAATCCTCATGCTTCCTTAATTCATATAGAAATGAAAGTGAAAGAACAACGTGTGATGGCAATGGTTGATACAGGGGCCACACATACGTTTGTAGATGTGAAGATTGCTACAAAATTGGGGCTGAAGTTGTCTAAAAGCCCTTCCTACGTCAAAACAGTCAACGCTAAGGCACAAGCCATTGTGGGCATGGCTTATGGTGTGTCTATGTCAACTGGAAGTTGGGTGGGAAAACATAACTTGATGGTGATGCCGCTTGGTGACTTTGAAATCATACTTGGGATTGATTTCCTAAGAAAATTCCAGTTTGTTCCGTTTCCTCACTTAGATGGAGTGATGGTCATGAATGGAAGCAATGCTGGTTTTCTCAAAGGTGTTCATCCGTTTGGGAACATTAATAAAGTTGCAAAGAAGAAAGACAAGGGAATGTTGTTGTCTGCTATGTCAATCGACAAAGGGCTGAAGAAAGGTGAAGACACTATACTTGCTGCCTTGGTCGAAGTAAAACCTGATGTGAAACTGGAAGTGCCTGATTGTGTTGGTGAATTGCTTAAACAGTATGTTGATGTTATGCCGCCTGAATTACCAAAGAAATTACCACCAAGGAGAGATATCGATCATAAGATTGAGTTGCTGCCTGGTACGGTTGCTCCTGCACAGGCTCCTTATCGTATGGCTCCTAAGGAATTTGTTGAATTACGCAAACAATTGAATGAATTGCTAGATGCTTGATTGATTCAGCCGTCTAAGGCTCCATATGGTGCTCCTGTTCTATTTCAAAAGAAACGGGATGGAACAATGCGAATGTGTGTAGACTACCGGGCGCTAAACAAGGCAACTATAAAGAACAAGTATCCGGTTCCGTTGGTGCAAGATTTGATGGACAGGTTGAGCAAGGCATGCTGGTTCACAAAACTTGATCTGAGGGCAGGTTATTGGCAGGTTAGGATAGCAGAGGGTGATGAACAAAAAACAACATGTGTAACTAGATATGGTTCCTATGAATTCCTTGTAAAGCCGTTTGGGCTGACTAGTGCCCCGGCAACGTTTTGCAACTTAATGAACAATGTAATGTTTGACTATCTTGATGACTTTGTTATTGTTTATTTAGATGATATAGTCATTTATAGTCGAACATTGGAAGGACATGTTAATCACCTAAGTTTGGTTTTGTCTCAATTAAGGAAATACACGCTTTATGTCAAGATGGAAAAGTGTGAATTTGCTCAACAAGAGATAAAGTTCTTGGGGCATCTTGTTAGTAAAAACCAAGTTCGAATGGATCCTAAGAAGGTGCAAGCCATTGTTGACTGGCAGGAACCTCGTTATGTGAAGGATTTGAGGTCGTTTCTTGGCTTGGCTAACTATTACAGATAGTTTATTGCTGGTTACTCAAAGAAGGCAGCGACTTTGACAAATTTGTTGAAGAAGGATACGAAGTGGGTTTGGTCTGAACGGTGTGACGAAGCATTTCAGAATTTGAATAATGGTATCGCATCTGAACCTATACTCAAATTGCCTGATTTTGAGTTACCATTTGAAGTGCACAATGATGCGTCAGACAAAGCAATTGGTGGCGTATTAGTGCAGGAAGGTCATCCAGTGGCCTTTGAAAGTAGAAAATTGAATGATGCTGAACAAAGATAGTCAACACATGAAAAGGAAATGGTTGCGGTGGTACACTGTTTGCAGGTTTGGAGAGTTTATCTCTTGGGCACTCGATTTGTAGTGAGAATTGATAATGTAGCAAATACATTTTTCAAGACACAGAAAAAGTTGAGTCCTAAACAAGCACGGTGGCAAGAATTCCTGGCAGAATATGATTTCATGTGGGAACATAAACCAGGAAAACACAACCAGGTTGCTGATGCGCTGAGTAGAAAAGAAGTGTTTGTTGCAGTATATTCAATTTCAAAACTGGAAACTGATTTCTATGATAGAATCAGGCTGTGTGCTGCAAATGATTCATTGTATGTTAAATGGATGGGTCAAGTGCAGGATGTCACAATGAGACGGTATTGGATCGAGGATGATCTGCTCTATTTTAAAGGGGGGAGGATCGTTGTACCAAATCAGGGCGGGTTGCGCAAAGACTTAATCAAAGAGGCGCATGACTCTGCTTGGGCTGGACATCCCGGTGTTGAAAGGATGTTAGCCTTACTGTCTCGTGTTTATTTTTGGCCGAAAATGGAATACGATATAGAGGCATACGTCAAGACTTGTCATGTTTGTCAAGTGGACAAGACTGAACGTAAGAAGGAAGCAGGTTTGCTGCACCCTTTGCCTATTCCTCAAAGGCCATTTCTATTAGTAAGCATGGATTTCATTTCTGGATTCCATAAAGTAGATGGCAAAGCATCTATCATGCTGGTAGTTGACAGGTTTTCAAAAATATTCTGTTTTATTGCTGCTCCTAAATTGTGCTCATCTGAAGTTGCTGCTGAGTTGTTCTACAAACATGTGGTTAAGTATTTTGGTGTTCCGGCTGACATTGTGAGTGATAGCGACGCAAGGTTCACTGGTAGATTTTGGACAGCATTGTTCAATATGATGGGAACTGAATTAAAATTTTCTAATGCAAATCACCCACAAACAGATGGACAGACGGAAAGAATTAATCACTTTTTGGAAGAGTACTTAAGGCACTATGTGACAGCAAGTCAACGGAATTGGGTAGCATTGTTAGACACTGCGTAGTTTTGCTATAATCTGCAAAAGTCGTCTGCAACAGAAATGAGCCCTTTTGAAATCGTCATAGGCAGACAGCCTATGACGCCACTGGGTGTTGCCAAATCTAAAAATCAGGGAAAGTGTCTAGCATCATACAGGGTTGCAAGGGACAGACTTGAAATGTTATCTGAGGCACAAGATAGCTTGCGCAAGGCTCAGCGGCGCATGAAGAAATATGCTGATCAACATCGTCGCTCAGTTGAGTTCAATGTGGGTGACATGGTGTTGCTGAAACTTACCCCACAAATCTGGAAATAGATTGTAAGTAAGACCAGACATCGGGGTTTGATTCCTAAGTATGATGGTCCATTCGAAGTGGTGAAACGAGTGGGCGAAGTTGCTTATAGGTTGAAGCTACCAGAAAGGTTCAAAATCCATCCCACTTTCCATGCGAGTTTCTTGAAACCTTACTTTGCAGATGCGGATGATCCGGACAGAAACAGGTCAAAGAGGTCTCCTCCATCAGTACCTACACAGTATGATGCTGAAATTGAGAAGATCCTTGATCACCGGGTTTTGGGCACAAGTAAGAAGAATACTAAGACTGAATTCTTGGTTCACTGGAAAGGCAAGAGTGCAGCAGATGCTGTTTGGCATAAAGCAAAGGACCTATGGCAGTTTGATGCTCAAATCGAGGACTATGTGCAGACATGTCAAAGACTTGGGCATTGGTCTTGGCATGGATGATGGCAAAACAGTGCAACACAAGTTCAAGGTGCTTGGTTGTTGGCAAGGCAGCTTGACCGTGCATGGCATACGTGCGGGCTAAGGGCATTGGCAAGGCAGCATGTTGACTTGATGAGGCAAGGCTGTGAAGACTTGGCAATGTCAGGGACAAAGGCAGTTCACCCGAAATTGCTGAAATAAAACTAAGTGTTGGAAGACAGCTAAAATATTCTATGTGTTGGAAGCTGGCAGAAATATTCTAAGTGTTGGAATGAAGCCTGAAATATTCTAAGTGTTAGAATATTAGTATTTCATGTAGATAAAAATGTAATTTGAATTAGATTCTATCTGTTAGAAATATTGTTGTTGGAAAGTTAGTTTTGAACCCTGTGATAACAAGTGTCGGCCAGGTGTCATTTGTAACCGCCGCATGTAACTGCCATTGTGCAGAATTTTTATTTAAGGGTGGAAATTCGTGTAAAGGCAAAGAGAGGAGACACAAAGTGTTTTTTAGCCTTAGACTAATTCGTGAAGCCTTCCTTTGTATTACTTAAAGGTTAATAAAGGTTGGGACTGGTTCCTGTAAACTCTGTTGGTTGTTTGACGCTGCTGTTTTAAGTATTTCTATACTTAGTCAATTTTCGTGGGTGCAAGTAGGCTGAGTGTTACAGACGTTTGTAAGACTGCCTAGAGTGGTGTGCGATAAAAATAAATCGACCCTCTTTCAGATTCTGTTAGTCAAGACATAGAAATATTTTTGCTCTCCAGATGGCACCCTCTCTGAATCAAATGAAGGACGAATAGTACGGTCCGTCAATGCATCTATGCGCCGTTGATGTTCCTCCGTAGCTCCATATTTAAAATAATGACGGTACACCAGTATGGTCCATTGATCAATTGAAGTACCGTCGTTGCCCCTCGTGGTTTCACACTTAGTCAGACTTCCCTAATTCGTCCAATTCCTGAGCTGCTCTTCTACGATCACCAGTACGGTCGTCGATTGAACGATGGACTCAATTGCATTTGTAGGTCTGGTTCTGAATTATTTTTAGTTTTTTTATTCTCTTGCCATGTGAACATCTTTCCTGCAAAAAAAGACATAAAACCTATAAAAATCACTACAAAAAGACTTTACACACACACAACTCTTAATTGAAATGCATTTGAAATGTCGTGAAAACATGGCACATCAATTAGTTTACATTTATTTCTAAATGTTTAGGGTTCTTAGAGAGACATCTTAAGGGGATAGAAAGAGAAGGTTTCAAGAGTTCATCAAGAAATTTAGTGAGATTGCCAAGAACTTAGTTCTTTTAAGGTATGTTAGATTTCATAGTGTTGGGTTTGTTCACACTCCCGCAAATTGTGTAAATCTTTAACCATAAATTCGTTGTTGAAGTAGATTTATTGAGTTCTTGTGTTTTCTCTATCAATTGAGGTATTTTAGTTGTTGAATAGAGGGTTATGCGAATGACTTAGACTCTATTTGAATATTTGAGCATATTTATTGAATATATACTGTGTTTATGAAATTTTGTGAATTTACAAGATGGAATTTTATTGGGTATGAATTAAATCGAGTTGGGATAGGAACAAAAGAATACCAAATAAAAAATCCCAGGTCGCATCATAGAGATGTTTTAAATTTTCCACCTTCAAATGATCACCCCATCTCTGTGTCATAGAGAGGATACAAAGCCTTCTCTCTTCTTATTACTAACTATCTAAGGCTTCATCAATAATTGAGAGATCCTATATCCTAATCAGAGCTCTAAAATTCACATTCCATGTTCAGGTAAAGTTAAAAGGAAACTTCAGTAAGTCTCTTTTGAGTAATTTTGAGAAGTCTTTACAATTACCTATAACTTTATTTAAGACTTGAGTAATTGAGTAGGAGAATGAGAAGAGTTGAGTTACATATATCAAAATGAGTATAGAAAATTGAGTATTCTCAAGTATGTAAAACTTTTACATTTAAAACAAGAAAAACCATTAATTTCCAAAAGAGTTTATGAGAAGTTTTGAGCACCACCTCTCTTAAGAAGATCTTTTGAGTAATCATCTTATATTGAGAGAGAGTTATGATTTCAAGCATTTGAACATGAGTGATATATTATTGCGAGTATTATTGAGCACCGATATAAAGATGAACTCAGACAAGTAAAAATACTCCTAAACCATGTATACAAACATAGGTGAAAGGTCATACTTTTTAGATGATTACTTATTGATTTTAACCATCGCATAGTGGATAAACTTAGTTGAGGTGTTATATATCCCATAAAAATATAAGACATTTCTAGCAGCGTAGACGAGACATTGTATCATCAAGTAATTGTTACGACCGAGGAGCACCCCCTAGAAGTAACATGGTGTACTTTACCTCATGGAGGTCTTATACAAACCTATAGTTATTATTCATGGAATTGCCATAGTAAATTTAGCGGAAAATTTACGAATTTCATACCAGACAATATGATAGAACATCACTTTCAATATATATATATATATATATATA
>NC_028642.1:27802284-27813062 GCF_001406875.1 Solanum pennellii
ATATATATATATATATATATATATATAATCATAATACATAGTTAAAGACTCTAAGTCTCTTTGCCATCTTAGACTTAACATCATTGGAGTATAATAGCGACACGACCCTTATAACATAATTCACTAACTAAGGTATTACAAAAAATTGCATAAAACATGACACAGGAAATCCTAGGATCCCTTTCCTTAGCATGGGAAACACATATCAATCCCTTAAGCTTAGAGACATCCTTTAAGCATCCATAGCCTACACTTTGTGTAAAAAGGTAAATAAGAACGGTGTTACTATAAGAATTCACTAAGTATGGCAACCATGCAAAAACATGCATTTTAATGGGGACATTTTTCTTTGAAAACATGCATCATGCCTTACTGTGAAAACGTCATAAAACTTTTATATCATAAACATCATAAAATTCATCTATTTCATTTAAGCATATACAAAAGTCACATAATCACATAAAACCACACATTGCATTTAAAGGACTTTTAGGACCAGTTTACAGTAACTTCACTTCCATTAACAGTAAGATCATTTCATTTACAGTAAACCCATTTTCCTTTAAAGTAAGCTCTTTTCTACTTAACTTCTTAACTTCCCAAGTAACCCATCTAGTGATAATTGGTGAAATGAATAGATAATGTCCCACTACACTATCCACACTCAAGCATCACCTTAACGTCACAAGGAAATCATGCAGAAAACCTTAATTAAATCAAACACATGCATTCATAGAACCATTTCATTTAGCAAGACAGATACCTCACATTTGACCCAAAATACTTTATGTACCTCATAGAAGAACTTATTAAAATATGACAGACAAGTCAAGACTTCCAACACCACCATAGTAAGAAAATAGTAAAAATTAACATACTTGGACTTCACTTCACAAATACATCATAGAACCCTACTTATAATCTCATTCTATGCCTACAAGTGCAATGTACATGTGAAGTCCCATAACCTCACAGATACTAATTAAAGCTACAAAGACACTACAAGCCTTAACATGTACTACATATATCAACCATGATACTACATTCCACTACATGCATACCAAGTAGGACCTTCATCATAAAGTCAACAATACCAACATTATGCATTACAAGGTAAGACCACATTATACAGACTCATTAGGACTCATACCATGCATATCGCCACAACAAGTAGAGAACACTAAAATGTCATGCACAAGGAACATAAACATGATCATATACATTATAACACCTTCCTAGAACTCCCTTCAAGAGCTACTGTGCGATGCATAGGTAGTAAAGTCTCATACCCTCACCTACACCAAGTAACTTTCCTTAGGTTATACTAGTTAGGTCCATTACTTTACTTCCATTTTCCATTTTTTCTTTAGGGAAACTATAGCCTTAAACGACACTAAGACCAAGGGTGCTAAACATGGAATTTAGTTTTGTAGAACCCTACACCAAAGGAAGGTGCTCTACTGTGCCAAAGTAGAACATTAACATCATGCTAGCATATTATGTAATATAACTTTCTAGATCCTATGGGGCAAAGATAGTTTATGGAAATTGGAGGGATGTATGGAAACCCTCTTTATGCAAAACGGGGAATTGTATTTATCCACCTCATGAGAAATATGGTGAACAAGCCTTCCCACATTGGGAAGAGGCACCCCTCATCTTCAAGTTCACTCGGTGCTAAGTTAAGTACCCTTTCTTGAAACCCCTTTATTTTTATTACTTTATAAAAGTAGGCTTTAGGAGATTGACTCCCCATATGCTTAGCTATAGGTCTTAGATGAGAAAATCCTTTCGTCTACCTAAATCATGTGAGAAAATCTTTCACATGGACATAGCATATTGAAGCACCATCTAGTGAAGGATACCTTTAGAACACCTTTCAAGAGACGCTCTATCGACTAAATCATCATACATGCATAATGTATATGTTTTCATGTGTGTTTGTATACATATATGTGAGCAAACCTTTCACATAAACAGCTTAACACCACACATGTTCATACTTCATTTCATCCATGCATAAGTATATAGGTGTAACTATATGAACAATACTTTCATATAAACACATTCAGACACTAAACATATTCATACTTCATCATATCATATAGTTTACATCGTATCATATAAGACATGTTCATAAAATACTCATGCATTCATATTCATATATATAGATTACAAACCTAGGAACTACCCTATCAAGGGACACATGTGCAATGCATATACAAGGTCCCATACCCTTGTACACACTAGTACACCTATCAAGTCATCCTAGTTGATACTTCATGGACATATACTTTACATGTATAGTAGTATACATTAGTGCATATGGGAATACTCTTTCATTAGACACTATGAACCGATACTACTTGTACGCATGCATGAAGTGTAAGTGTGTGTACATTATTAAACATAAAAATATAATGGCTATCAACATCACCTTGAGGAATACAACCTCTTAAAACCACAATTCATATTCATGCATAGACCACACACCAAAATTTAGCATAGTATACAAGATAACTTCACATAACCTTCAAGACTCCTAACCTTAGCTAATCACACATTCATATAGGGGTACATAGGGGTTAATTAACCATTATTACCTCATAAATGGAAGAACCTAAATTTAAACCTAATATTGTCGTCCACATGCTTATAACATTAGCAATACAACCTAGATTATAAACTAGAATAGGAGACTAGGCATGCTACTCCACATTTGGTGATCATCATCAATAAACCATATAATACAATTGACTTCAGGGACATGATCACATCACATACACATACACATTGACAATAAGTTAAACGTCTCCACCATAATTGGACCATACCACATAATGCCATACAAGGCCAATTCAACTAGCAATTCTATAGGAAAGTAGAGGAAGTACGCCATCTTACCAATTCACCATCCTTTGAACATCATAGATCAATACTCATATTTCATTAACAATTCAAATATAGTGAATTAGTTAAATAAATCATAACATAGACGAAATCATGCTTCCATCACTATAGGATTCAAGCTCACATTGAATACACTACATTAGGAATCTATGGAAAGTAGAGTAATATAGGTCAATAGTTACCAAATCTTCAAACCTTGATCCACATTGATCACTCATCAACAATTAATCATCAATATAAATAATAGGAAGTATCTAACAATCACTTTATCATAACTGAATCTCATTAAAATCATTCAAACATCAAGATCACATTAACCATAACATAGGCTAAATCGAGATTTGGGAGGGATCATAGGTTCATCATGAAATTGGATTTAATTCAACATGAAAAACAGTATGTAATCATAAATTTGACATTAGCATGCTTTTTAAAACGTTTTGAGAAAGAATCCATGGTTATATTGAAAGATAGAATGTTTGATCGTGAATTCTCATTGAAAACATTGGAAGGAAGTCCTTAGAGGAAAGGTCTAAGGATGAAGCATCACCGTACCTCATTAAACGAAAAGACAATGAAATATTGATGAATAATCCATGGGAAATCCAATCTCCAAGTTGTTCTTGAGCTTCATCTCCAATAGATGTTTGTTGAGAGGTTTGTTTTGGTGAAGGAAGTCTAATTTTGAATAATGAATTAGATATGGGGTTTTGATCTTAATAACAAACTTTATATACCCAAAAATACCTAAATAAACCGCCTAGGGTCATTTTAGGATGTAGGGTGAATATCCCATTCACCCCTTAATGAAGCAGCATGCCTGGCAGCCAAATGCAGGCTGCATCGATGCTCAGAAACGACGCTCGGTAGACCCATCGACGGTCCATACTGGAAACCGTCGATTGGGACTGAGGATTTTAATTTGGATACTTTAGCTCCCAATATAAGTTTGGAATGACTCCTCCCCATCTATGGGGAGTCAACAAGCCTACTCACCTTCATTCTAAAGCATCGTTTGACACTGCCAAGGCAGAGCCTAGGCAGTTTTTGGGGTCCTCCTTGAGGGCCTTTTGCAGGGCCCATTGGGAGTTGTAGCAAGATGTTTCCTACGCAAATACACTCGTATACATTTTAAGGATATTCCACACCAATTTCAACGAAAAAAACACGTAAAACATGTCAATACAAACCAAGACACACACACACGTCTCAATGTTAACTTTCAAACGTCATTGGACAATCTTGGACGTTTGACCTTCGAATGACTTCAAATTAAATATGAATACCATAAAACAATTATTTAACATATTTTAATTCTTTTTAAACACATGTGAGTCTCTAAACACCTTAATTCATTTTGAGGGTCCTTATAGTAGGTCATTGTGATAGTTGTCGGTTACTCAATCTTCTAAATAAGAGTAAAGAATATATTACTGTATTTTTCTACATCATTGAGTTTTATATAATGTTTTAAAAACTTTATATATTTTATCTCTTATTGTTGCTTTTCCATTTGAATTGAGATGAGGTGAGTATGTCTTCCCAGAATGTCGGTTTAGTTTCTTATGATTCAGATATACCCTTGCATAATGATACATTCAATGTACTGACGTCATTCAAACTTAATTATTTCATGCTACACATAAAAGTGTTCTGGATGATCAATAAGTGCTCCATTGATTCCACTTGCTTCCAGTTTTCTTTGGTAAGCCTCATTTCAATCCAGAGGGTTCCACATTGATTTTCAGTATGTTTAAAGTTGTCTACGGTCTTGTCCATGCATTTGCCATAGTATTTAGAAGCTTTATAGACACTAGCAGATGATCATTCATTTCCCATTCCTTCGTTAATATTTTGAGGCTTTAGTTGCCTTCTTATGGATATTTGTATATTTCCAAACATTCTCGAGTTTATTTATTATTGACAGTTTTGAGTTGATCTTTACAAATTGAAGTCCTAATTTTTTGAGAGAGTATGTTGGAGAGTGTATTGAGTCAGGCCAAGGATTCTCTTGGGGACCAATGATATTTCTCGAGAGCTGGCCACATGCAGGGTATAGGATCGGGTCATAGCAGTGAATTTTGTAAATATAAAGCTGACAGTGATCCCACATTCGTTATGCATGCTTGGGTTTCATGCTAATTTGGATTTTGGGTTTACTATTTTCCTCTTCTTTTTATAGCAACTTTCTTCTCTTCTAGACATATTAGCTAGAGCATACGGTGGTGGGTATACTTTTCCTTTCTATTCGTGATCCACTTCCATCAACTTGTGAACAAGAGCTAGCACAAAAAGGAAGGGCTATGGTATTTATGTCGAGGCCTCGTGAAAAAATGCCTTAAAATAGAGGTAGTAGATACGATGGTTGAAGTTATTTATCGCTTCAAACAATTTCCCGTTGATGTTATATATTACTTCCCACAATTTATAAAGACACCAACGTTTGACGTGGAAAACATTGAGAACTTTAACTGCAAGTATGCACACAATGGATGAACATGACCATTATTTCCGGCTCAACTCTCCGTAGAAACTTTACTAAACAATAAAAGAACTATAAAATTTAAGTTTACCTCAATGTATCAAATACTTAAATCATAATATTCATAAATAAGCAGTAAAATGGCCGAAGAAGAAACTCAAGCCTCAATGTTAACAAATGAAAAGAAAAACACTCATGACCTACTACTATCTAACTCTGAAGCCTCTATTAACTTAGATAGACATTGATACAAGTGAAATCATTGTGAAACCGTCCGGATATCAAAAAGGCTTACCAACTCTAGCTAGAACACGATGAGATCAATCCAGTGCCGGTTGATGATCCTGATTCTTTTATTTGCATCATAAAAGATGTAGAGAAAATGGTGTCAGTACATGGAATGTATGAGCGTGCTAGGGGTGATCTAACGCATGACTTAATCTTGAGATTGGAACTTAAGAAACATACTTACCTCATCTCAACTCAATTAAACCTCAAGTAAATTAAATATAAAGTAGTGATAAAGATTCAAAGTAAAGAAAGCTTTTAAAACAGTAGATAACAACTCAATCTATTTAAAAATACTATGAAAACTCAGTTTGAATGTAAGAATATAAAATAACTCTATCTGGGAGATTCTGTAACTGACAATCATTATAATGAGTTTCTGATGATACAACATCTCACCCACGCTGCCAAAATTTTCATATACCATGCAGGATTAAGAAATCCTCAACAAAGTGGATCTACTAAGCTATGGTTAAAAACCGACAAGGAATAATCTAAAAAGTATGAACCTTTCTACCCATATTGGCTACACTGTTATGAGGAATTTGAGTTTATCAATTCACCCCATATCAATGCTCAAGACTACTCTTAGAAACATACTCAGCTCATATGCTTAAAAACATTTTACTCATCCTCAAACCTTGAGAAAATTATTCAAAATATTTCCCTTAGAACCGATAGTGCGTAAAACTCCTCCTAACTCATTTGGAAATCAAAGTTTCCTCCTCACATTAAATATAAAAACATTTACTCTTGGGAATACTTAGTTTCCATATATTCATATTGAAAATGAAAATCAATTCTACTCATCCTCATACTCAAGTACTCAAGTCTTAAAATAAGTTCTAAGAGATTGTAAAAGACTTCTCAAGAAGACTCAAAATAACTCTCAAGACTTTTTTCTTAACTCTTTCTTGAATTTGGAATTATGAAGACAAGGTTGATTTCTCGATGTTTATATTTAATTTAGAGTAGTTCAACTTAGAAAGCAGTGAAGGTATCCTAAAGAATTGAGACGGGGCAAAACGACAGAAGAATGGATGGCGGCAGGCAACCTTGTGCACAGAGTGGAGTGAGACGTCAACCCCTAAGCTACTGAACACTTTTCCTAGAGCATTATTGTCGCAGCTCGCCATCCCTCTACACAGAAAGCCTGATGAATTTTCTTCTTTATATTTGGCCCTAACTTGCTTAGAATCAAATGATTTATTCCCAACTCACTCAGGTTGAAATGACCAACATAATTACACAAAAATATACTCAAAATAACCTCGAACTCCTAAAATTCACCTTAAAAATTCATCAAACCTCAACAATAAAGATTTACAAATGAAATTTCAATAGAACGCCTCAAGAATTCATCAAACCTCAATAATAAAGATTTAAGAATGAAATATCAATAAAAGCATCAAAACTCAAATCATTCAACCTTAAGAATGAAATTGGAATAAATCACATGATTAGCATCTGGGTGAATGAACCCAACACTATGAGAACTCACATACCTCTTAAGGATCAAATCCTTAGTGAAAATCTTTAATAAAACTCAAGAATGTTGACGAATGGCTTGAACTATCCCTCTTCTCTCTACTATTCTCTTCTAAATCCCTAAGTGTAATTAGGATTTGTGAAAACTGAACCAAATCAATTTATACTCCTATAACCTTACTAAAATATTTTCAACTTGAAGGGGAAGGAGAAGACCAAAATACCCTTCATAAATTTTGGTAATTTTACTTAACGGGACAGGATGATTTCAAATGATCGTATCTACCACAGCCAACTTGATACTCGAAAAAACATAGAGGTGTTAGAAATAGGATTCAAAGACATATCATTTTATTTTTTATGGCCACCTAAATAATCCTTTACGGAAAGTTATGGTCGATTAAAGTAGACCCAGAACTCACAAATTAAGCATAACCTACATAATTCAATTTATCTCTTTCTAAGGAAGGATGTTACAATATCTCCCCCTTGGGATTATTAGTCCTCGGATGATATCATTGTAAGTAGAACTAAAGGTGGAAACATTAACACCCAAATCAAATACCAAACATGCAATTCAACATAACATTGCATTTCAATTTAAAGAGTATAATACAAAGAGTCATTACCAGTTAGTCATTAAAAATCAAAGAGATGTGTGTATATGTTCTTCATATTCTCCTACACCTCCTAGTTAGCCTCGTCTACAAATTTGTTCCTCCAGAACACCTTGACTGACGCAACTTTCTTTGTTCTCAACTTGCGAACTTGGCAATAAGGAATCTCAATAGGAATCTCCGCATAAGATAGATTGTCCTTGACACCAATATTTTCAGTAGGTATTATAAGTGAAGGATCGCAGATACACTTCTTCAACAATGATATGTGGGACACCGGATGAACTACTGCTAACTGTGGCGGTAGCTCCTACTAATAGGCTACATTTTTCATCCTCCTGGATATCTTGTAGGGGCAAATTTACCAGGGTCTAAGCTTTATCTTCTTACAAAATGTCATAACACCATTCATGGGCAAAACCTTCAAATAAATCCAATCATCGACCTCAAACTTTAAGTCTCTTCTACTAACATCACAATAGAATTTCTAACAACTCCACGTTATTTTCAACCTTTATTGAATGATCTTCTCTTTTTTCCATAGCTTGATGAACCACATTTTGTCCTATTAAACAAGATTCACCATCCTCAAACCATCCTATAGGATATCTATATCTTATCCGATAAAGAGCTTCATAAGGAGCTATCTGAATACTAGAGATATAAGTTTTATTACAAGCAAACTCAATCAGAGGTAAGTGATCATTCCAATTTCCCTTCAAATCGACCACACACGGCCATAAAATATCCTCTAAATTCTAATTTTTTGTCTACTTGACCATCAATCTGAGAATGGAAAGTAGTAATCAAATTCATCTTCGATCACAAACCTTTGTGGAAAGACTTCCAAAATTATATAATGAACTGTGCAACTTTATCTGAAATGATGGATGCTGGAACTAAGTGAATTTGGACTATATCTTGAATATATAACCTAGCACAATCTTTTGTTGAATGGGTAGTCTTTAACATAAAAGGTGGGTTGATTAAGTCATCCAATCTACAATCACCCAAATAAAATCATTTTGCATGTGAGACCGCAGCAAACCCGTGATGGCATCCATATATAGTATCTCCCACTTTCAGTCCAGAATCTCTATATACCACCGAGCCCTTGGTTCTCTAGCTAACCTAAAATTCCACCACTTAGTAACGAAATTTGCAATACACTTCTTCATACTACTCCACTAAAACACTTCTCTCAAGTCGTGAACATCTTTGAGGAACAAGAACATATTGAATAAATGGATCTATGAGCTTCCTCCATAATCCTCTCTTAGATTTCATCCACCTTTTGTACTCATAATCTACCTTGATACCTCAATACACCATCTCCTCCTTGTTCACAAGTCTCACTTTATGGTTATGAAAATATGCATTCAAATTAAGAAAACCAGGGTCTTTGTCTTCTTCCTCTTTGACATCTAATTCTAATAATGATGCAAACCCATTCATCACCACTACTCCACTTTATTAGAATTAAATAAATACACTCTTCCCCATTAATCACCACTATTCCACTTTATTAGAGTCCAATAAACACACTCCCAAGAGTGTAAGTTTGCACATATTTGGTTAACTTTTTTTTTCTCTTCCTCAATATGGGCACTACTACCCATATACAACTTGCTAAGTGCACTAGCAACAACATTAGCCTTATCTGGGTGATACGAAATAGTCATGTCATAATCATTGAGTAACTCCAACCACCTCTTCTTACTGAGATTTATTTTCTTTCTGAATGAATATATATTGAAAAATCTTTTGATTAGTGAACACATCTACGTGAACAGTATAAACATCGTGATGTAATATCTTTAAAGCGGACACTATAGCAGCTAACTTGAAATCATGGGTGGGAAATTCTTCTCATGAATCTTAAGTTTTCTAGAGGCATAAGCTATATCTTATCAATAATGCGTCAATGCACAACCCAGTCCAACTATGGACACATCAGAATACACCACAAAAGCCTTGTATATCCTCTTCTAAGGTCAACACTAGGGCAGTAGTCAACCTAGTTTTAAATTCCTAAAGCTCTTCTCAAAAGCTTCAGACCATTGATATTTTGTTATTTTCTGAGTCAACTTAAGTCAACATGAATAAAATAGATAAAAAAAACCCTCAAAAACCTCTTATAATAACCATCCAATCCAAAGAAACTGCTAATATCACTTAGAGATGAGGGTCTAGGATAGTTCTACCATTGCTCAATTTTTTATGTGACAACTCGAATCCCATCACCAGAAACAATGTGGACTAATAGTGCCACAGACTCAAGATAAAACTTACACTTAGAGAATTTAGCATAAAACTCCCTATCCTTGAGTGTTTTAAGAACTATCCGGCAATGTCTGCATGATAATCCTCATTCCTTGAGTAAATTAGAATATCATGAATGAGTACAATGACAAACATACAAATATAAGGTTTAAGCACTTTGTTCATAGGATCCATAAATGTTTCAAGAGCTTTAGTCAAACCAAATTACATGATAAGAAACTCATAATGACAATAACGGGTCCTAAATTTAATATTAGGGATGTCACTTTCTCTTAGTTTGTACTGAGGATAGCCAGATTTTATACTACGTACTAAAACAAGTGGCATCGTAAAGTTGATAAAAAATATCATACATCCTCAAAACTTATTCTTCATGTAACCTTGTTCAATTGGCGGTAATCAATACACATCCTAAGTGCACAGTATTTCTTCCATACAAATAAGACTGAAGTTCCCCAAGGTGAGTCATTGTGTTGAATTGAACCATTATCCACCAGTTCCTTCGATTTAATATTCAAATATTTTTACTTAGTTGAATCCATTATATATGGTTTAATAAAAATAGGTCGAGTATCAGTAATAATATCTAAATCAAATTCTTCTCTCTCTCTCTCTCTCTCTCTCTCTCTGATGATCAACCAAAGAAACTTCCTAGAGTCTTAGCTTGCAACAGTCTGAATCATTGAATTATATATATATATATATATATA
>NC_028642.1:27813643-27838935 GCF_001406875.1 Solanum pennellii
TATATATATATATATATATATTCTCTTTTAATATACTAATATTAGATATCTATTATTACCGCATATACTAAGAACTTGAAAGATTGTAAAATTCTTACTCATTATTAAATTTTATCTTCTATATATTCTTACATATAATATTTGTTCTTTGATATAATTTGTTTCTTAATATTGAATAATTTTTATAGAGAAGTCAATTATAACTTTCTCTATTTTTTTTGTACATGTTCATGTAAAGGGAATGCCCGATAGGTCATTTTTTATATTTTTGTCAAATTACCAGTTTATCCATCCCGATGTTGACCCCGAGTTGTGTATTAATTGAGCTTTGGAAATTTGTTCCTAACATGGAGTAAAAATTTAAGAATTTGGTAAATATTGAGTTTGAAAGATATAAATTGCTTAAAATTCGTTTATGAAGTCGTTTAAAGTGTCAAATCTCAAAATGAGATTATTTCAATTCCCTTAATTTCCAAATGTAGAAGTTGGTGTTTGAGAGATTTTTTATTCAGATTCAGGGTCATTTTGAGGATTTGAGGTCCTGAGTTATGAAATTGTTGAAATTAGCCTTTTGATTGACTTTTGTATACATTTTTGGTCGGATGCTCGGATCTGAATTCTGAAAGTTTTATTATTTTCAGGGGATGATTTTAGGCTACGTAAAGTTTTGTTTGTTTTTATCAGCTCTAAAGCTTATTTTAGCATTTTAGGTGTTGAGTTAGTTTCTTTTGATTTTCATGGATGTCGGGTCAAGAAAACGTTCGATGCGTGTTTTGAAAGTTCCATTGGGCCCAATACATCGAGCTTAGTTGATTTATATATCTTTTTTGTATGCACAGGGTTCCTAACAAATATCAAGGGTACATTTGATGTTCGGGTCTTGGCTGTTTTCTTATTTTGGTTCATGACCATTTTGGTTATCTCGATAATGTAATACATATCTGAGGTTCATCAAGGTTGTGTCTGTCTTGCTGCGATCGCGATGTTCAATGTTAATTAATTGATGAGTGTTTTCATCATGATCACATGACTCGAGGTCACAATCTTAATGAGAATATAATATTTGGGCAGAATGTTTCTCCAAAAATCAATCTTTCAACTCCATTTCATAATTTTGGAGTTTCAAAAGCTTAGGAATGGCGATTTGGACAAGATTTTTGAGGAAAAGCTTTTGCATAACGATTATTAACTCTTAGTGTTAAATTTAAATTATTATATTGGAGTTATGTGTTCATTCAAGATTTTTAATTGATAACTTGAGGGTTCTACATGAACTTCAGTTTTTGAAACTCGAAATGTGAGCTGATTTTAAAAAAAAATTTAAAATTTTTTCACTACCAGTTTGTAATTAATCCTTTATATCACTTCCAAGTAATCTCGGATTCAAACCTTATTTTCAAAGGTAGGTGTTGTGTTGATTTACCCATTTTTCAAAATATACATATGGTGTTGTTGTTTATAGAAATTTATTTTGAATACTTGATTTGTTTTCTCTTCTGTGTGGTGTGATATTTTTTCTGTGCATTGATTTGGAACACCGCAATGAGACATCTGATAGCTTGCGATGTTGAGGTCATTTTCGACTAGTGATTGATACGAGCCAAGGTCATTTCTAGCTAGTGATTGATATGTGTTTGGGTCAATTTGGACGTTTGAGTTCTATGATACCGAGGTCATTTTACCAGCTATCATAGTGTCGAGGTCATTTGTGGCTAGTGTTATAATGTGGATATCAGTTTTGCCTAGTGTCATATAAGTTGAGGTCGTTTCTGGCTAGTCTTATGATTGATACAATTTGATGCTTATTACCAACATACTCGTGAAATATGAGAGATATGTATGTTACTTGTGATTAATATACTTGATGCTTGACATTGACTTAATTCATTTATATTGGTGTTCAAGTTGTGATTATTCAGCCTTGTGAGCTACTTATAGTAGAATTATTAGGTTGGACTGATTTCTATACAAGTTGTAGTTTGAGGAGGTTCGGTTAGAATAAAAATGGATATTCTATTTCTAGCAAGGTTACATTGCATTTTTTGTTGATTTTTTATGTACCGTGTTGGTGGTACTCACTCTTGCTACATTGGTTTAGCTTCCAAGCTCAGACTCCCGTGATCTTTTTTTTCTTTTTAGATTTCAAGGTTTCTAATGGAATTTGAGAGGTAGTTACTTGTCATCAAATGGTTTCTCTTGTTCCTTACTTTATGTTTTGTTCTATTTGAGAAATAGAGACATTTGAGACTTGTAGTTTTCTTGTAAATTTTTTATTTATATTAGTGGCTTGTACTCGTGACAATTAGATTTTGGGTGTTAATAGATTGAATAATTTTTCTATCTTTTTCTTATTCTTGCATATCTTTCTATTATATATTCTTTTTATTTTATTGGGTTAAGGGTTACTCACCTTGGTTGGTATAGACATGTGCCACCCATCAATTTTTTGGGACATGACAAATGATATTAGAGCCTTAGGCTCATAAGTCTCACGTGCTTACAATCAAAGTTTGAATGAAGTATCGAGAGCCGGTAGATCGATGTATGTACTTATCCTCGCGAGACAACAAAGAGGGTTAGGAAACATTCATTCGTTAATCTTATTCTTATAGTGTGTGTTACCTTAGTTAGTGCTTAGTTGTCATGTATTATTTCGGCAGATGTTGAGGACAGAACTTCTATTTCAAGCGATAAGGAGAGGCAATCCCCAAGGTACTTTCTCAGATCCCTGTTAGGGTTAGAGGTAGCGCCCCAGCTAGAGGTTGTGATTGTTAAATAGCACCGACTAGAGGTCATGCCCATGGAGTGGCACCACATAGAGACTGAGATTGAGAGATTTCTCCAAAGCCATAAGTTGAAGTTGTTGAGGACCACGTTCCTTCCGAGTTTAGAGTTCCCTTTTTACAAGAGACTTTTTTAAAGACGCTCTTATCTTAGGGTGGTCTACATGTACACCACATACTTTTCAAATGCGATTAAGAAGGCATAATTCACGCAAATAGCAGACTCTGAGCTTAAAATATTAGTGGGTAAACCACTAGTGATTCTGCCACTAGTTGCGTGTGCTCACATTTCTCCTGATGTTATTATGATAACACCTCAGCAGCAGTGTTATGAGATATTTCAAAACATTAAAAGACTCATGTTTTAGGGTGGTAAGAATGAGGATGCTCATGAATTTTTGACTTTGTGTCATGGATTCTTGATGGCAGTGGTTTTTGTTTATGTTTGTGTTATTTTTTTCCCACTTCAGCTGCGTGGGCATGCCAAAGAGTGCTGGGTGATTTTTTGAACATCTAGATCAGTTAAATCTATTCCGGTTTAATGGGATGTGTTAACTAGTGCCTTGGAAGATTGCTTCATTCTTTGAGAGCAAAGAAAGAAAGTCGACTAAGGTTTGAGGAATAGATATAAGGTTGTATGTTTGTGACTAAGTATGAGGCTATATTTTGTGATATTTATATGCAAGGTATAACTATTTTTCTGAATGATCGAGACGGAGTTCGTAGTTTTTAAAGAGTTAATTTTCTCTATCTTGTTGTATATGTTTTTTGACCAGCCAGAGAGGGGGCTTCATTCAAATCCATTGTGAGCACCACCAAGGAGGCAGAGTTGATGCTTTTTGATAATTTAGGAGATCCCAAGACAGCTCGTCTAGTCAGTTTTCTAGTGTAGCATCTAAGGTAAAGGTACTCATAGAGTTACAAGTTCATTTCAGCATCTTGGGCTGGTCCATGCATCTATGAAAGAAGCTAAGAGTGGTCAGCGTTCCAAATGATATTATGGTTCTAGACAAGGTGAACATGGTAGCTCGTCTGGTTCGCAATAGAAGTTATCGGTGTCAAGGTCTTGCTTAGGGTGCAGGTGTAAAGTTCATATGATTTAGCTTTGCCCTCTACTCACTTATTCAGGCCCCATCTACTCATTTAGCTACTCTAGGTAGATATTTTGTGCCACTAACCAGGAGTTGGGGTAGTGGTCAGTCCAGTAAAGGTTAGATAACCACTAGTAGGGGTGCTACAACTCAATAGGCTGGAGGCAGGGAAACAACTCAGACTATGATGTGTAAGATAGCAAGTGTTTTTCTTTTTTGTGAAGTCATAAGGTCAAGACTTCTAATGTTGTGATCACATGTATCATCCCGATGTTCCATCTACATGTATCTGCATTGTTCGATCTAGGGTTTACTTTCTCTTATTTGTATACTTAGTTTGTTGTTGCGTTTGATATGATGTGTGAATGCCTGTTTGTGCCTATTAATATTTTTATACAAGTCTGTGATTCCTTAGTGGTGGATCAAGTGCATATATATTGTCTTGTTTCTTTGGTTGGGTATTATACTTGGGTACACTTGATCTTTATGGGGATTGAGCAAATTAATTTTATTTTTAGAATGCATTGGCTCTTCCCACATCATGTATTCTAGATAGTTTTTCTAAGATTGTGACCGTAGTGTTATAAGATTTCCCAATAGTTGAGCGTATGGGTGCTAGTACTGCTTATCCTATCTAGGTTTTCTCCTTTATAAGAGCTCAAATATTTATTGCTAGAGGGTATTTATCCTATTTCTATTTTATTTTGGATACTAGTGTTGATCCACCACCCATGGATTATGTTCCTGTGGTCAGAAATTTTTTCAAATGTGCTTCCTGCAGATCTTTTTAGTGTTTCTCTGCACAGGGATATTGAATGTGCTACTTACTTAGAATCGGACACCAAGCCCATCACTAGTCCTCTATATCGTATTGATCCATTTGAGTTAAAAGAATTAAAAGACCAATTGCATGATTTTTTGAGTAAGGATTTTATTCACCAGAGTGTGTCTCAATGGGGTATTCATGTGTAGTTTGTGAGGAAGAACGATGGCTCCATGAGAACGTATATTGATTATTCGTAGTTGAACAAAGTCACAGTGAAGAAAAATTATCCTCTTCCTCGTACTAATTACTCTTTTGATCAACTTGAAGCTGCATCTCTTTTTTCTAATATTGATTTGAGATCAAGGTATCATCCGTTAAAGATTCGGGTATAAAATATCCCTTAAACAACTTTAATGTAACACCTCTAAAATGACTTAGGTTAAGCTAGAGCCTAACACTTGTATCATTAGGTTCTAAAGCTAAAATGGTTTATAATAGTACTTACAGGAAGTTTCTAAATTTTGGTGATGTTTGGAGGTAAAACGTCCATAATGTTCGAAAGTTTTGCCTAAAAGCGTACTTGTGTGTCTTAGTTCATTTTGTAATGTTTTAAGTGTTCGTTTTGGTTGAAATTGATGTGAGAGTTTCTTATCATGTATAAAATTGTATTTTTGTTGTAAACGTTCGGGAAAAACTCCCCAAGTACCAACCAAAGGGTCCTTGAGGGGGACCAAACTTGTAGCCGAAACTGTCAAAAACAAGCCCCACCTACGGAAGGAAATCGAGGCCCAGTAGGTCAATCAATGCCTCGATGGAGAGAGTGGGTTGAGACTTAGTCTTGGGGTCTTAAGCTCCAATTTTTTGATTCTTTGACCTCGACGACTTACCATTATGACTCGTCGATGGGTCTACGAGGCGTAGTTGCTGAACCGTAGATGAGACCTGCAATTTTCTGCAGGGTTTAGGGAAATGCTAAGGGTATTTAGGTAGTGCACCTAGCCTTATAAAAATTAGTCGGGAGGTTTCTTAAGGGTATTTTTGGTATTTTAAGTAGGTTTTGTATGTCTTGAACACTTAGACTGATTCATTATTTAAGAATCAAAACCCAAGACCCCTAAAGAACTCTCTAGAACTTCATTGAATCTTGAAGGGAGATTGGAGCTTGAAGCTTGATTTCTCTATCAAATCTTCTCAAATTTCGTCGTACTGCATGCATTAAGGTATGATTTTCATCCTTGAATCTTCTTTCTTCAAGGAGCCAAAATTCAAAGTTGTTTTTCAAGACTTTCTCAAAAGATGAACTTCTAAATTGAATTCTAGCCATGGGTTCTTGCATAAAACATTTTGAATCAGCGATTTATGATTTAATTGATGTTAAGATTATGATTTTAAGCTAAAAATTCTATGAACCCATGAAAATCACGAAATCCTTATTTTGACTATATTATGGGTGATATGATCATGTCTCTATACTATTGAATTCTTGTGTAGTTTACTTTGGGATATCGAATGACAAAAGAATCATGTTAGAATTGTACGCAAGCTGTCCTAAATTGATGAATTTCATATTGTATTATCTTAGATCATTGTATATTGTGATTATTGGACTGAATTGGTGACTATGACTATTGGTAAGAGCCTTGGTGTATTGAATTGGCTATGTATGGAGTGGTTAAGATTAGATTGTTGGTATGGTGACCAAATTTTATCTATATTGTGTATTATAGGTCTTTACTTGTGATGTTTGGTATGGTACACTATGGTGGCGGTTCTTATATGTTATACTTGTGAATGATGTGGTCTCGTCGGCATTACTTTATGAATTATGATTTGGTTATGTTATATCTTTGATATATGATCATTGTGAAGGTTTATATGAGTTATGTGTAAATATGACACCAAGTATGTGTTCTTCTAAGTCAATTAGGCGATCATGATAGGCTATAGTGATGCCTTATGTGTGTATACTTGATGTTGGAGTGTGAATCTTCCTAGTTGACTATATGAAAATTATGATGAGTCATAATGATGATTCTATAAAAGTGTGTAGGATTACTTGCCAATATACTTAGTTAACCCTATTTGCTTCTTGAATTTTATGCAATATGTGATAATGTAAAGTCTGTGTGTCTTGTTTTGGTAGACGAATACAAAAAAGTTCAAAATTGGATCTATGTCCAACGAAATACACCTAGTAAGAAAAGGTTTTTTGTTTTAGTTCGACCTATGTCCCTTACTTGATACATGAAGAATGTGACTATGGATCTTGTCTTGGTAGGCTAAAGAACCTTTTTCATGTCTATATATGTGAGAATGAAATGTAACCTTGAACATAGAAAAGAGGGACATTTATGTGGAACTTTCAACCTAGTTAGAAGGTTATGATATCCTTGAAGTTGAAAGTCGTAATGGTATCCTTCTTGTGTGAATCGTGGACTTGGGGTTGGTTTGCCGTAACGACATGAAATCATTCTTACGAAAGTCATTGAGCTATCCTCTTAACCACTGAAATCATCCTTACAAAAGTCATTGAGCTTTACTATTAACCATTGTAGGCATCCTTAGGGTATCCTCTTTGATAAGGTGTATTATGATTTCGTTAGGAACAAAATATGGTACCTCTTCATATACTCCTTTATTGGATTACTCTATGAGGACAAAGGCTAGAACCGAGTGAGTAAGATTGGGGAGTGACTCTTCTTTAGATGATAGTAGAGTACAAATAAATCCTTGATATTCCTTAACCATGTGCCCACATGGAATGTGTCCCAGTTTTACAATTGGCAAGTACAACACCTTCCATAAGAGAAGGGTAGACTCCGGATTCCATACCTAACTAGTATGGTCTATGTCGGTTAATGCCTATTCTCATCATGTGGGATACATGCTAGTATTGGATAAGTACTATGATGTTTAGGTAGTGGAATGGAACGCTATCTAGACATTGCACGATTAATACTTTGGGATATTAGAATGTGAGTTCCATAGGTCTCTCCAAGAACATTATGTGAAGTTCTTAATTTATGAATGTCTTATAAATGACTTAACAAACATAATGACTTATGTTAAAAGTATTTTAATTAAAAGATACTTATCTAAAGTAGATTTGAGGATTGCTTAAGTAGGATTGGAGAGCGTGTATGGGAGGTCACTTCTTGTATTACTTGGGTGAGTCTTACAGTTATTCTATGCAGGGAGTTTAATTAATGAAATGGGAATAATCTTATTGTACGTAGTCTAAAGGATCTCTTTGGTGTGTGTGAATGGATTGTATGGGCGGTCGCTTCATAACTCACTCAATTTAGCCTTAGAATTACCTTTGGTATGAGGGTCACATGTTTATGTGATTAGAATGTTATATTGTGAAATGTGATTGTATGTGCTTATGTTGAGTTGATGTAATCTCTTATACTTATTTTATGAATTTTTACTAGAGCATGTTTTATTTAAGTGTCTTTTTATCATGATTTAATGCATCATGCCACACTTAGTACATTCTAATGTACTAATTCCATATATTTTGTCTCTCTAAAGATGTAGGTGGAATTTGAGAGGGGTACTTGATGTGAAGCTTGGATACTAGCATTCCATTCAAGCAAGTGTCGGTATGTCCTCACTAGGTCCTATGAAATCGCTATCTTTAGTTTTCATTGTTAAAAGTATTGTAAAAGACTTAGCAATTTCTATATTTCAATGTATGGTCAGTGTCCCAAGATATTCGTGTGTCTAAGATGGCGACATTGAAACTTAGACTTATTCCTTATGTTTTCTATGAAAGATACTTTTGAGTACTATTTCGTGCAAAAAGTTTTAATTCAGCTCTACTTTTCATACATGTATGCTATGAATGCTGTCAATGGCTTGTACAAGATCTCTGAGAGGTCAAGTACGTCGTCCCACGATTTGAGAAACACCATTTCTTTTAGGGTGTACTCTCGGGTCGTGACATTTAAGGACTCGTTATAGACACTATGAATTTCTTGTGATGTCATTCGGTTTAACTAATTCCTAGTCACATTCATGGTGTTGACGATCGAGATGTTCTGGCTTTATTTGGAATCTTTTTATAATATTCATTGATTACATCTTTGTACACGCCGAAACTAGGGAGTATCATGATTGGAATTTAAGAATTGTGCTACAAAGATTGAAGGAAGAGAAGTTATATGCCAAAGTTCAATAAAGTGTGAATTTTGACATTTTTGGGACACATTGATGTAACCAAAGAGGGTATTAGGGTTGATCCAGCCAAGATTAAGGTTGTCAGGTTTTATACTAAACCTACATCACTCACTGAGATGCAAAGTTTTTTGTGACTTGCATAGTACTATAGACGACTTATTCAGAGCATCTCCACTATTACATCTTATTTGACCAGAGTAACTCAATAGAGTGTAAGAGAGTGATGAGAGTTTCCAAAAGCTCAAGCTCTTATAGACTTTAGCTCCTATTTTGACCTTACCCGATGAGGGTATAAACTTCCCCATGTATTCTGATGATATTAGAGTTTTAAAATTTGGTGGTGTTTTGATGCAAAATGGGAAAGTGATTGCCTATTGATTTAGCCCACGATTTGGACTCACTTAGGATTTTATTTGGCAAGATTTAATATCCTAAAATGTCTATTTTGTGCTAATAGCTGATCTAAAACCCATGATTTCCAGGTATTTGTATTTAGGAACAAAGTATGAACACTAATGTAAAAAAAGGAACAAAGCGAACAAAGATAAGAAAGAAAAATAAGCATGGTAATCGCCATTGTCAATCAGAGATTCGCCTAGTTTCCACACAACCTCCTAATGTAACAGAATTATGGAGTTGAATTAGGGTAACTTTGGCAAGCAGCAGTTCCACTCAGCGTGTCACCGATCTCTTTGGTGAGGGATGACTAGGTCGCCAAAAGTTATGATGGATATCCAAACAAGTATTGATGGGTGAGATGGAAGGAAAAAGGGTGACTCACAAAATCATTTGGCGATCCTGATATGGATCACTTAAAATTACAGTAGCTCAACCAAAAAGAAGTGAAAAATGAAGGTGAAAGGTAGGACAATCAGTGAGTCGTCAAACATCCAGCGAAGCCTGACTTACCTCGCCAATTGGTTTTAGTTATTCACACATCACATTTGCTTAAGTTAATATTTAATAGAGAGAGAAAACATTCAGAAAAGTTAAGGATAAAAGATTGAAGGAAAATACACTACTGGGGGCATTGCAAGTGATTTTTAGCAAGGTTTTTCTTAAAGGTTTTGTAATAGTGAAGCTTTTAGTAAATCTTACTTTCGGATTTCATTTGTCTAGATAGGAAATACATGGTGGATGATGTTTTTCCCTTCTTTACTATGATTGGTTAAAACCCTCTTCTTGGGTTTTTGTCTATGCAACTAATTGTTGAGTTTAACTAGGTTGGTGTTATTGATTTGCAAATAATGGTTTTAATATAAAGTGGGTCTTAATTGTTGTTGTATTTTGAGTTCGTCTTGCATGACTAGTGTATTAGGTTCAGTGTTTTATGCTTGCTGAAGAGAGAAGTGCAGAACAATAGTATAAAGTTTAGCATCCTTAGTAGTGGGTCACCATGATTTTAGCTTGAGAGAGTGAATCATGGAATCTATTCTTTGTATCTAGCTCGAGAGAGTGGATTTGATGAGGACAATGGTTGGATATCTTCTGTCTAGTGTTGCAGTTCGAGATAAATCAACAAAGATAAGGCATTTAAAAATTTCCATACATATAGTCCTACGTACCCACAACCAATTACCCCCATTATGAGCATCGATTTTCATATAAAAATTTCAATTCAATAATTGATTGGTCAATTCCATATGTATTAACCCACTATTTGATCATTTTATGTTAAGTGTTGAATAGCAGTGATAATTATAACCTAAAGTTTGAAGTTTAAGCCAAAGAAGATGCATTACGTGGTAGTTGAAAAGGTTCTTGTTATACTTCTATCATTGAATTTGAATGAAAAGCTACTCTCTGTGGGATCGAATTCAACTCATTTAGTTTGGTTATTATACTGACTAGAGATCATTGACAGTTAGAATTGGATGAAGCAACTTTGAAATGTTAATCAAATTGGCACCGCTGTCGGGGAGTAGTGTTACATGGAATTCTACAATCGAAGATTTTGTTTGTGAGTTGTTTAGCTTTATATAATTGGCTTACTGCATTGTGTAATGTTAGTTGGGCTCCGTAAAGGTAAATATGAGCAAGGAAGAGGTGAACGGTAGTTAAAAAGTTCATTGGGACAATATCGATGATATTAATAATGTTTACAACTGATCTTATTGGGCTGAAATGGGTGCAATTCACATACCACAAGTTTATGGAAATAAAATATTTGAGATCACCAGCCCTAATCATCACCTCCTCTAGATGAGAGGAATCTATTGATGCCTAGAGCACGAAGACCTGTGCGTGCAATCCTTTATCAATCAAGAATATGTCACAAGAGTCAAATCGGCTTTAGTTATGTTCACTATCTTTGACTGGGAAGGCTAGAAAATGGATGCCCGAGTTAGAAAACAACTCCATCACATCATGGGAGGAGTTGTGTATAGCATATAGCACAAGATTCTTTTCCACATCAAAGATGATGAAGCCTAGAGACGACATTCAAGGTTCCAAGCAAAGGAAAGGTAAACCCATCAATTAAACGTGGATGAGGTTGAAGAAGCTCTTAGCTAAATGCTAAACTCATGGATTACCAAACGACATACTACTCCAACATTTTATTAGAGTCTTGATTTGGTTAATAAAGGGGTGGCTAATCAATTTGTACGAGGGGGAATAATGTTGTGATTATTCATGGTGGCTTCATTTCTTCTTGATGACATGACTAACATAAATCAAGTGTGGTATAGCCAACAGGATCAAGTGTCACCATTTGTTTTAGAATGAGACAAGAACCACTTGATAAAGAGAGATACGGATGAATACATTAAAAAGATGTTGACCCAAATGGAGTTACTACAAAAACATATGAAGGAGAATGTGGAAAAGCAAAAGGGTATATGTATAGTGTTTAGACTTAAGGAGGGTTCTTCTTGTTACTCAAGGTCGGGGGAGAATCAAGGTTTGAACTCTAGGAGATACGATGATGGTTTCAACCCAAGCAATGGGGTGGGAATCCAGGTTGGAATTATCACAATAGGGATGAGAAAACAGGAATCTATCAAGATTGGACCAAACAAAGTGACTACTAACGAAAGGAGGAGAACCATGAAGAGGAGCAAACTCGCTCAAGTGAGAGACCAAAATGAAGACGGACTTAAAGTAGTCCTCATGTCAAGGATTTTATATCACACATCCTTGATAAAGTTGAAATGTAAGATGACTTGTTAAAAGGGAAAAAACTGACTTTTCATTATTGAACAATAAAGTGAACTCTCATGCAGATGCAATCCAAGATGCTTGAAAATCAATTTAATTTACTTTCAACACAATTGAAATCAAAGATGGCAATGGAAGATGATGATACAGGGTCGGTTGTGGTTACTCGTAGTGAAAAAGTTAGGAATAGGCAATACGATGGACAATGAAGAAGCTCAAATGCACGAAAAAGACAAAGGTCTAGAGGAAGAAGAGACACAAAAATAGGCGGAAAAACAAAATCTCACCCCAAAAGTTTTTCAACCATTACAAAATATCACCTCCATTTCCCTAACATCCAGGAATAAGAATGATGATGAGAAATCAAAGAAATTCTTCGGTGTTCAAGACTTTATCAGTTAATCTTATTGAAGTATTGTTAGAAATGTCAGGTTATGCCAAGTTTATGAAGGAGTTAGTCACAAAGAAAAGGATCTTGGATTTTGAGATCATCAAAGTGTCCCATAGTTATACTACAATTATCTCTAAGGAGCTGATCAAAAAGAGAGATTATCCCAGAGCATTCACAATCCATTGCACCATCAGCATGCTCCAATTTACCAAAGCCTTATGCAATTTGGAAGCAAGCACCAAATTTACGGAATATGTAATTTATAAACAACTTGGGTTAGGGTAAAAAATCCACAACAATGAGACTCCTGATTGTGGATGACTCAATTAAACATCCCGTTGAAATATTATACGAACTCTTAGTAAAGGTTGAACGATTCATCTTCCCTACTAATTTGGTCATTCTAGATTGTAAAATGGATTTTGAAACTCCCATCATTTTCGTAACACCATTTTTGAAAACTGAAAGACTATTGGTAGAAGTTAAGAGCGGAGAATTGAAGTTCGGGTGAATGAGGATGAAGTTACCTTTAATGTGTGTAAATTGATGAAATACCCAAGTGTTATTCATGGGTTCTCCACTATTGATGTTATTGATGAGGCAGTGGCTTGTGTGAGACATTCGATGTGTATGAGTGATCCACTTGAAGTCGTGTTTGCTAACTATGATGAGTTAAAAATTCAAGGTTATGAAGAGGTAGTAGGGGGTATTCAAGGACTCATTAGAAGTTGGAAATTGATCTAAAAAAACCAAGAAAGTCCTCCTGCAAAGCCATCAATAGATGAACCACCAAATCTAGAGTTGACAGTACTTCCCTCTAATCTTCGGTATGGTTTTTTGGGGGAAAATAACACCTTACCGGTGATCATTGCATCTAGTTGCTTGATTGGCTGATAAAGTTGATCCTTCATGTTTTGATAAGGCATCTCAAATATATAGGGTGGACTATGGCTGACATAGTGGGCATTCCTCCTGGTATTTGCACTAAGAAAATTAACCTTGAGAGAAATTGCGATCCAAGTGTTGAATAAAGTTGCTCCTTCATGTTTTTATAAGGAATCTCAATTATATAGGGTGGACTATGGCTGACATAGTGGACATTCCTCCTGGTATTTGCACTAAGAAAATTCACCTTGAGAGAAATTGCGATCCAAATCTTCATTGCTCTGAAAGATCAAGAGACCCAAATTTTTATTTCTCCAAAAGATCAAGTGAAAAAAATATATATTGTCCATATATTACTTTTTCCTTCAAAGGATGTCGTTTGGGTTATGGAATGCTCCTAACACATTTCAATCGTACATGTTATGTATTTTTCCGACATGGTGGAGAATTCAATGGAAGAATTTATGGATGACTTCTCTATTGTGGGAGAAACTTTTGAAGGGAGTCCCTAGTTTCTTGGGACATGTCGGTTTTTACCGGAGGCTCATCAAAGAATTCTCAAATATTGCAAATCTTTTAGACAAAATGTTGGAGAAAGAGGTGAAATTTCACTTTGATGAAGCTTGCACGGTATCATTCAAGTTCTTGAAACAAAAATTTGTTTCCACTCTGATCATCATCAGTGATGATTCGTTAGAATATTTCGAAGTAATGTGTGATGTAAGCAGTACGACATTAGGTGTTTTGTTGGGAAAAATGCAACAAGATTTTCACCCCAATTACTATGCAATTAAAACTCTAAATAGTGGTTAGTGTAACTATACATTTACTGAACAAGAGTTACTTGCGGTGGTGTATGCATTTGAAAAATTCCATGCAAACCTACTACGTACTTAAGTGAGTTTTTACTATAATCATGTTGCACTGTATGGGCGGGTGCTTCTATTGTAAGAATCCATCTTTGAGGTCAAAGACAGAAGAGGTTGTGAAAATCAGGTGGCAGACCACTTATCAATATTTGCAGGCAAGGAGAATGATGAGCAAGAGATCAACATAAATGATGTGTTTCCTGATGAACAGATCTTCACGGTAACACTCAAACAACCCCTTGGTATGATAATTTACCAATTATGTTCTGTGTGGGTTAATGTAAGACGGACTGAAATTCTACCAACAAAAGAGATTCTTGTTCTGTGTAAATAAGTATTTTATGGATGAACCATATTTTTTCATAGAATGTGCAGATCATATCATTAGAAGGTGTGTTTTGGAAGAAGAAGCTATAAAAATTATCCATGCTTGGAATGCTTCACTGGTGGGGTCATTATATTGGAGAACATACAACTTCTAAGGTTCTCCAAAGTGTCTACTACTCGTCATTCCTCTATAGATATGCGGATAAATTTGTTAAGAAATGCGCCCATCATCAAAATAAGGTGGGGTAGACAAAATACACGAGTTACCCCTCACCCCCATTTTAGAAGCTGAACTATTTTATATTTTGGGAACATATTCAAGGGACCATTTGTTAGTTCTCTTGGTAATAAGTATATCTTGGTGGGCGTTGATTAGTTTTCTAAAGTGTAGAAGTTGTTTCACTTCCAAACAATGAAGGGAAAAGTGTCGTTCAATTTCTAAAATGCTACATCTTTACTAGATTTCGTACTCCTTAAGATATCATTAGTAACGGTGGATTCCACTTCTGAAATAAATGGTTCTAAGCCGCATTGAGTAAATATGGAGTGAAACACAAAGTAGCAGCTCCATATCATCCCAAAACTAACGGCCAAGTTGAAGCATCAAATTGGGAGATCAGGAGAATCTTGTCCAAGACAATGAATGTTAATAGGACTGATTCATTTCAAAATCTTGATGATTTACTATGGGTGTATCGTACAACATACAAAAAACTAACTGGTATGTCTCCTTATGAACTAGTTTTTGGTAAATATTGCCATCTACCTATTGAATTAGAACACAAAGCATTGTGTGCATTGAAGGCTCTAAACCTTGACTGGAAAAAGACTTTAAAAGAACAAGTTGAACAATTAAATGAGTTTGATGAATTCAGTTTCAAATCTTATGAAAGATTAGCCCTTTACAAGGAAAAGATTAGAAATTGGAATGATGCTAGAATCCTTAAGAGGGAGTTCAGCGTGGGAGGTTGGGTGTTAATATACAACTCTTGACTTTGTGTTTTTCAAGGAATACTCAAGTCCAAATGTCCAAAACCATTTAGAGTGACAAGAGTGATAAAAAATGGTGCCCTCAAAGTTGAAGGTTAAAAATGACCAACATTTAAGGTGAATGGACAACGTTTGAAGTTACATTTTGTTAAGTCCCAAGAGATCTCCCTGATTGAGGTGGGCACCTGAAGTATGCTTAAAAGCATTTCCAAATCGTGCCGCCAAGTTAAATAAGGTGCTTCTGTGGAGACATCCTAAGTGTTAGATCTTTAAATAATGTAAGTTGATTTTACATGTGAAGTATATTATGTGAGAATAAGATGTTATTGATGAATTGCCAAAGCCATTTGGCGAGTACGGATTTTCCCGCCTTATGGTTCACAAAGCAGGGGATGAGATTCAGGAGAATTTGGCGGGAAACCCGGTTCGTCAGCAAATCTTCGATATTCGTAAGCGACCCAATTTTTCTCGTCATTTCTAATCAGTGGTGGCAGCTTAACTCTGTGATTGTTCAATGATTTCAAGTCTGATACGTGAATCACTAACTTTTTTGGTAACCTTCTGAATCTGCGCTGAAATGCCCTTTTTGAGAGTGTGTCACACTAGAAATAAGGGCGAGATTCCACCCCTTGTGCACCGTTGGATCACTCAAATATTGGTTTATTACCTCACCGACTGGACGTTTAGTGAAGATTCCTTTTCACCTTGCTCTACATGTTTACATATTGAAATTTTATCATGATCTGCTAAGTTTCTTTTATTATGTTCTCTTCATTTTTTGTGTCATAGTGTCCATTATCTAATAACATTAGGCACAAAGTTGAATATTTTTGGTGGTGGTGGTACTTTGACTGTTTAATTAGTCCTTTTATTATAAATTTGAGTATTGACAATGATCAATACCGATCACATGAATAGTGGTCATAATTGAACAAAAATGAATGTGCGTCTATGATGATACCAAATGAAGTTGTTTAGGCAATATGTGAACTTTTTACATGTCGTTGTGACTAGCCTATTACAAAGCGAGTCTATTGTGATGAATGCTGCAAACTAGCGGAACTGTATAATTTTGTTTGACATTGAAGGTGATGCCTTGTGGGGTGAGCTTACTATGAACCATGTGTGGTAACACCTAGAATTTGTCATGTTGGTCCGGTTGACTAAGTGATGCAATCTCTTGCAATGATCTTATCCAACTATAAAGAATATGAACCGCGTTGACATTATACCTTTTTTGTGGCCAACCTTGTGAGTGTGTGATCCTTTCTTGAACACCCTTTGAGCCTTACCCTTTTTTCTTAGAAGAAACTTGATGCAACTTGAAAACTTTCTTTATCCATTACCTGTAATCCTCATGATTTGTGGTTTGTTTGAATAGAGAAGTTAGGTTAAAAGCCTAAGTTGGGGTTGTGGTGAATAGAGAAGGTAAATCATGAAATGCAAAGAAGTCCCCTTTGATCCATGGTTTTTGATAAAGATGGAACCTCTCTATATATAAAAAATGAAAAATTTTAAAAGAAGTTGTCAAAGTGCAAAAGAAAATGTGGTGCACAGTATTCCATGGAAACTAAATAATGGGTTGACTGGGTTAGCATAAATGAGAATCATAAAGAAAAGGGTAGAAAGTGGTGTTCATACCATATTTCATGAGGATAGAAGTCACTAAACCTAAATGATCATACATTTAGACACAGCCCCCTGAAAAACCTTGAAAAGACCTTTTTGCTGTTAAGTGAGATTAAACAAGTGTTGATTGAAAATAAGGGCAAACCTATGGGTGGAGTCATGCATTTATTGAGTGTGAGTCTTAAAGGTGATTTCGGAGCTATAATTTGTTGAACCACTGTGTGAATATGGAATCAGGTCTTTGTGTGAGGGCATTTGTGTATAATTGTTGATATTGCACTTGCATTTAGAGAAAATACTATAAATTTGAGAATATTTGATAATGGTGAGTCACAACATGAATTTTTGAGTGCAAAATTGATCCTTGCATGAGTAAAGTGAGGTTTTTAGTGAATTCATGATTGAGTCTTTTGTATAACTATTTGAGACATTTTCAAAATTCTGAACTTGAATTTTACTTGAGGACAAGCAAAAGTTTAAGTTGGGAGTGTTGATGAACCCATAATTTAGACTCATTTAGGGTTTTATTTGTATAAATTTAATGTCCTCAAATTCTTATTTTGTGTCAATAACTAATGTGAAATATTTTTTTCTAGATATTTGGATTATGGAACAAACCATGGACACAAATGTGCAAGAAGGAACGAAGCCAGCTAAGAGAAGGAAGAAAGAAGGGCATGGTGATCGCCATAGTCATTCGGGGATTAGCCAAGTTTCCATTCTACCGCCTACAGTTATGAAATGCTGGAGCTGAATTAGGATAACTTCGGCGAGCTGCAATTCCACTCGGCGTGTCACCGATCACTTTAGCGATGGATGACAAAGTCTCCAAAAGTGATGATGGAGATCCAAACAAGTGTTGATCGGCGAGATTAAAGAAGAGAGTGTGAATCACGGTATCATTCAGCAATCCTGATCTGGATTGACTAAAATTAAAGTAGACGGACAATGAAGTGAAAAACGAAGGCCAAAGTTAATACAATTGATGAGCAGTCAATTATTTAATGTGAAGGAAAGGCTACTCCCTGTGGGATTGACACCAACTCATTTAGTTGGTTTATTATACTGACTAGAAATCGTTGACAGTTAGAATTTGATGTAGAGTCTTTGAAATTTTACTCACCTATTATTCTAGAAGTTGAAGACCTATAAGAAGAACTATTCTACTTGTGATCTAGAGTTGGAGGTTGTGGTGTTAGTGCTTACTCTTAGGCAGCATCATCGGAATGGAATTTATTCTTAAGTCCTTACTAAACATTAGAGTCTTTAGTACATCTTTAGTCATAAGGATTTGAACTTGAGGCAGTGTAAATGGCCTGAGCTAGTGAAGGACTATGAAATATCCATCTTGTATTATCAAGGGAAGACCAATATGCTAGGCGATGGTTTGAATAGGAATACTTCTACCATGGGAAATCAGGAATCTATCTGTGTTCAGGAGAGACCATTGGATAGGTATGATCGATCATATGTTAGCCAATAGTCTTGTCTAATTGCAAATTTCTGAAGATACATGTGGTTTGATTGATTTCATTGAGGCTCATTCTTCCATAGTTTAGTAGATTCATGAGCACCAGTTTGATGATGAGAAAGTATGTCTCACTCGAGAAAATATTTTGAGAGTGGAAGCCAAGGAGATTGTCCTGGATTTTGATGGTGCCTTGAGGATTGGAGGTCGGATTAGTGTGCCCAAGATGGGTGAGTTGATTATATTAATTCTTCATAAGGCTCATTGTTCTCCATTTACTATTCAACTAGGAGCGATAAATATGTATCATTCCATTATTGGTGGTATGGAATGAAGAGGGATATAGAATATTTTGTTTCTAGATGTTTGACTTTTCATCAAGTCAAATGTGAGAACTAGAGGCCCAGAAGTGTCTCTTAGAGGATGCATATTCCTACTTGGAAGTGGGAATGGATCACCATGGACTTTGTTGTGTGTTTTCCTACCACATTGGGTGGTTGTGATTCCACTTAGATGTTGTTAATAGGTTTGCCAAGTTTGCCCCACTTTATCCCCGTTCAGGTGAAGACTATAGTAGAGAAGTTTGTTGAGATTTATATCAGCCAGATTGTGCACTACATGAGTCCAGTGTCCATTATCTCTACTAGAGGTTCCTTGTTCAATTCCTATTTTTGGAGGGCTTTAAAGCATTGTTTGGGTACTCAATCAGATTTGAGTATATCTTTTCATCCTTAGACAAATGGTCTGCTTGGGAGAACATTCAGGTCTTGAATTACATGCTCCATTCTTGTGGGATTGATTCAATGCTAAATGGGATCACCATTTTCCCTTAGTATAGTTTGCCTACAACAAGAGTTACCATTATATTATTCAGATGGCCCTACTTAAGGATTGTATTGCACACGTTGTAGATCTCTAATCAGTTGGTTCGATTCAGCTGATATAGACTCTTTGGATACATACTTGCTTAGAGATGCTATAGAGCATGTTCGTGTGACTTAGAATAGACTATTGACAACCTAGCGTCCACGGAAGATTTATGCACAACAGAGAGTTTGATCCCTTGTCTTGAGAGAGGATGATAATGTTTTGCTTTGAGTGTCACCCATGAAAGGTGTGATGAGGTTCAGAAGGAAGGGAAAGCTTAGCTATAGTTTATATAGGAACTTTTGAGATCTTGAGTCGAGTAGTTGAGGTGGTCTATAATTTTTCCTTTCCACCAAGTGTGTTAGTTTTTCATTATGTTCTTCATGTCTCCATGATTTGAAACTACATGTTGGAGAGTCCCATGTACTTTATCTCTGTTTAGTTGAGTTGGATCCAGATTTATTCTTTGAGAATGAGCTTATAGTCATCTTAAGGAGATTAATTCAGTGAAGGTGCAGTGGAAATACTGTGCAATTAGTGACGCAACTTAGGAGACAGAGTAAGATATTCGTGCCAGATATCATCATCTCTTCAAGGCTTCAAGTACTTTGTTTTTCTTTATGTTTAAGGACTTATATGGTTTACTGGTAGTTAATGTGATTACCCGGTTTTTCATTTTATTACTTTTGTGAATATTACTGGTTTTCCCCTCTCTATATTGACCCCTAAATTGTTTCATGATTGAGCTTTGGAATTTTGCTCCAACTTTTGTGACAAAAGTTGATATTTTGTAAAATTTTAATTTTAAAGGCGTGAGTTTCTTAAAAGTGATTTTCAGAGTCTTTTAGGGTTTGGAATGTCGGAATAGTATCATGTTTTCCATTAGTTCTGGTATGCAGAAATTGGTGTTTCTGAATCACCAGTTTCATATTTGGATTCGTTTTGAGGATTTGAGTCCTAAGTTGTGAAATGGCTAAGCCTTTATATTCACGTGAGGATTATGCTAAACTTTACATCTAACAGTTGAATAAGTGTCATGGTGTTCCTTTGTCTTTCATCTCATATAGGGTATTCAATTCACCTCTAAGTTTTGGAGATTGTTTTAGTAAGGTTTTTATACTCAGGGTAAGCTTAGCACAACTTTTCACCTGACGGCAGATGGTCATGCTAAATAGATTATTTAGACATTAAAGGATATTTTTAGAACGGGTGTGATCTACTTTAAAGGTAATTGGGATGAACAATTGCCTTCAATTTTGTTTGATTAAAATAATAGTTATCACTCCAGTACTTAGATTTTTAGGCTCTCTATCAAAAGGAGGTGTAGGTATCCTATTTGTTGGTTCAAATTTAGTGAGGTGGCTTTGATAGGGCTCGATTCAATTCACGAGGACATGGAAAAGGTTAACTTATCAGAGATAGATAGAAAATGATCTAGAGCAGACAGAAATCTTATGTGGATGTGTGGGGGAGAACTTGAGATTGTTGTTGATAATTAGGTTTATATGAAAATTTCATATATGAAAAGAGTGTAAGGTTTGTTGAAAAAAGGAAGATCAGTCCCCATTATGTAGGTCCATATAAAGTTTGGAAGCATTTCAGTGATGTGGCTTAAGAGTTGAAGTTTCCCTCTGAGTAGGCATTTGTGAATCTGGTGTTTCATATGTCCTTGCTAAAGAAATGCATTGGCGATTGGACTTCAATAGTTCCTTTAAAGAGTAAGGGTGTGAAGGATAGTCTCTCTTACGAAGAGGTACCTATTGAGAATCTTGATTGTCATGTTCGTGAGTTAAGAACTTAAAAAGTTTCTCTTGCGGAAGAAATTTGGGGGTATCATTAGTTAAGGATGTTACTTGTAAGGCCTAAGCCGATATAATTTTAGAGTACCCCTATCGCTTTCCTTCTAGTTCAATTTCAGCATGAGAAAATAATTCCACCTATTTATTCTTTTAAATTCATGACTGTTATCTATTCTCATGTTTTCTTATTCCTGCATTTACATGAAGGAAATTTTAAACTTCATATTTTATATCACTTCAGTTACTCCTTCAGTTTTTCAGTGTTGAGATTTCAATATTGAGTTGTATATAGCTTTCTACCCTTTCATTCCTAATTGTACCCCGTTCGAGAATGAGTGTTCCCAAAGGGGATATTATAAATCCTCAGAAGTGCCAAATTAATAAAATTTTGAAATTTAAGGTTAAAATGTTAAAGTCTGCATTTTTCACTTTTATAGGAGGCATGCACGACTTGTACTTAGTTTCACATATCGTAGATAGAGACATTGAATTAAACTTCAGAAGATGAAAAGTCGATTTATCAACATGAATATTTTTTAGGACTTGTGATGAGTCAATGATTTCGACTCATTTAGGGCTATATTTTGGAAGTTTAAATGTCCTCAAATGCATATTTTTTCTTGAAAACTCATGAAAAACCTTAAGTCTAACGTATTTAGACTTAGAGAAAAAGCATGGACACAATTGACAAAAAAGGAACAAGAAAGTCGAAAGAATGAAGAAAAGACGGCATGAGGATCGCTTAGCCCATAAGGAAAGTCGCCAAACGGCCTCATTTTCACTTAATGTTCTAGTGTGCTGAGCCTTGAAGGAAAGAATTATGTTGGCCGTTAAAATGAGCAGTCAGCATGTCGCTGAACAGTTACGCAAAGCAGTACTACATAGCCCAAAGTTACAGAACATGAAGATGCTAAAGGCTAAGGCAAGAAGGCGAGGAGATATACCAAAGAGCGGATCACTGAGTTTATCGTTGATCCCAACTAGCTACAACGAGTGTTCCTTTGCAGCACCAACATTTCGAACACTATAAATACTCGTTGTTACTTTCATACTAGTATCAAATTTTACTAGGAACTTTTATTATGATTTGAAGACTTGAAGGTTTCGACCTCCTAGAAATTGGAAGTGGGTATTGAAGAATAATCTTTGTATACATGTGTAAAGACATTTTCTATCGTACCTAGTTGATTGAAACATCAGTTTGTATTGATTTTTAACTCTTTACTATGTTTATCTAAAATCTCAATTCTTGGGGTGTGATTATGTGAATATGGGTTGAATTTACTATTGGGTCTTGTTGTTTGATGGTTTATGTTTTATTTACATGTGATTTAGTTCAGTAGTTGTGTATGAATTTAATAGGATTTTAGTTGCAAATATAATTTCACCTTCTTGCCTTTGGCTTACTCGAGAGAGAGGTCTTAAAATCAAGACTATAGAATCGATAGCCGGTGGTTATTGGGTTGACGTTGGTTTAGCTCTAAAAAAGTAAATCTTAATCCTTCTCCACATTTTAAACTCAAGAAAGTTATTGGTCTAAGGTGAAGGCTTGCAAATCGCGGCAAATTATTGTTTGAGAGAAATCTATTTGATTCGGGGTAAGTTGCTCAAGAGAGAATTTACCCCTGCAAAAGTCTAGCTTAATCACAAATATACATCAAATTACTATTAATAGATTGTACCTGGTGGTTTATTTGATCCCATATTCCTATCACATCCCAAGAATCTCATCTTCATACTTGTATTTTCATTTATTTTCAGTTTTTAGCTTATAATTTCTTACAAACCCCCTTGATAATTGATACTTGTGTCACACACTTTTATTCATTATGTTTTTTATCGTAAATGTCTTTTAGCCATGACTAAGTTGAACTAATTTGTACTTGGATAATTATTCTAAAAAAATATCTCCCTTGGGACTCTACCCAAATCCTTGGTTGGGTTATATTACTGACTAACTATCGTCGACATTTCGAATTGGAAAAATTGTCATGATACATCAAGTAAAAATGGCACCACAGCCGGGGAGAGATACTACTTGAGAACGTTTAGTTAAGATTAATTTTTTTTCTTGTTCAGTTGTAGTGAACACCTACTTTATTTTGAGTTTTTGTTTTTCTTTGTATTGCTATTGTAAGCAGATATTTTTAACATGGCCACTAAAAGTGGGGGCAAATGGGCTGAGACGAGCCAAGATGTTGAGAGGTACGTCATGCTATATGTTATGGTGACTGATACGCTCAAACTTACTTCTCAATTAAGAAGTAAAGCGGTCGTGTCAAGTAAATAACCTAACTAGTGAGGTTGGGATCGTTCCCACGAGGAAAATAGTTTAGACTTAACTTCAATCTATTATTACTATTGTACAGTCAATTACTTCCTTTGAAAGCAAAAACAATAAAAGGGGGGTTTTCTATTTCTAAATAAATGAAACTAACTAGCGAAATTGAAAGGGACACTTAACAGCTTCGAATGTTGGAGTTTAATCAATTAACCAAAGTAACTAGGGTTTACGTGTTCCCCACAGGTTAATAACTTGATAATTCTAACTATAACAATTCTTTCCTAGTATCTTGCATGCAAAGTGATAAGTTATGTATTTCTAAATCCTTGGTCCGGCATCTAGAAAATTTCACTCCGTACCTTAGTCCGGCTACGTGTGTTGCTATCCTAACCCTTATCTTTACCTCATATTAAGCGTCGTATTCGATATTTAACTAAGTATTACCTTGTACCAATCAATACTAGCCTATTAGATAGTATACACTAAATCTATGTTGATAATTCTTTTCCTATTATCTACCTCCTTGGTCCGGCAAGTAGCATTAAGGCGTGTTCTAACGTTGGTCATCCGTTAAAAAGACTTCTAAGCGAAAGAATTATTAATACATGCAAGACACTATTCTAGAGTTGTTATTTTAGTTAAGTTTTACCTCATTATTTGCCTATGGTTCGCATAACCCTAGTTATGGAGTTTAGTTACCCATAGTCATAATCACAATATTCAAATATGTGATATAAGAATTCATGCACTTACTTCGATGAGAAAGAGTAAAATCCGAAAGTTCACTTGATTAATTAGCAAAAATCACCAATAATCAATGATAAAAGTCTCAAGATAATCAATAATCTCTCAACAAGTCTACAAAATAATCAAGAGTCTCCCAATATTCAAAGGTCTAACAATGATCCAGAGTCTAACCTCAAAAATGAGGTTTTTCGAACTATTTATAGAAAATAAAAACCTAATTAAACAAGGATTCTATTTGCTGGAAATCTGTCGAAACGCGGCTGGGTCGACGGACCTCGCGACGGATCATCGTGGTCACGACGGACAGTCATGGACTCCGTCGTCCCATACTTGTGAAATTTCTTCTGCTGCTCTCTTCATTACCCTCGACGGCAAATATGACGGATCGTCACAGGCACAACGGTCCGACGAGGGTCTCCGTTCCAAAACACTTGAACTCTTGGAATATGGGTACTGGGATTACTTCTCTGAACTTCACGACGAACCTGCAGAACGGACCGTCATGGACTCCGTAACCCCACACTTGGTCAGACTTCCCTATCTTCCTTCAGCAGCTGCACTACGCTGCCATCTACGGACCGTCACAAGCATGACGGACCGTCACAAGCTCCGTAGGTGGTCTCTTCTGCATTTCTTCGCTAAAAAACCTCCGCATTTATCTTTGGACAGATTTCCTGCAAATAAGGAGAAACTTATATAAAAATTAGCACAAAATTCTTTTGGACACACTAAACTTAAGGAAAAAGTATTAATAATACCGTGAAACCACGATATCAACACCCTCAACTTAAATTCGTTGTTTGTCCTCAAGCGACGCACTATGACTCAATACAAAATCTTTGTACAATAGTATCCATGTTTTATCCTTTGCAATCATTTGGCTAGCAATCCCGATTAATCTCATCATATTTATGCATGCTATCACTATTAGGCTTGAATTATGTGGGATCAGTGCATGACACATACTCACCATGCACTACCACCTATCCTCTTCAATTTATCACCGAGATGCTAATATTTCCGGTATTGCAACTAGTGTCCTCACTTTAAAACAA
>NC_028642.1:27839552-27867495 GCF_001406875.1 Solanum pennellii
CCTAGCACTCACTTTCCATTTACCCCACCCCCAACAAAAAGACATGCAATTGTCCCCAATGCATAAAAAATGAAATACTAGTGTGGTAGGTGAAGCAAACCTGGGGCGCAAAGCACCGACGATCAGCAAGCTGGTGGGTCCGGTTCCCCGGAACCCACTTCCTCTGTAATCTGGACACCCTCAGTGGTGTCCTCAGCAACAAAAGCACTATCAGCAATGCCTCCCGCTATCTCCACAGTTCAGGAGCTAGACGCCCCAGCCGCTAACTCTCCTGCTGTCATCTGGCGCACCTCCTCCTCAGCAAGCGAGGCTCTCCTTGCAGCCTCCATCTCATGGCGCTCCTTCTTCCGTGCTCGCGCCTCATCCTCCGCTCGACCCCTACGCCTCTTGGCCTACTCTCGAGGGGGAGGTGGTGGAATCTCTGAGGTGGCGAATAGGGCCGCCAACACTGTGTCTTCAGCAGGCTCGACAGAAGGGGCCTCAGACTCAGGAACCCTAGCCTCTAAGATCATGTCAATATCTGCACGAAGACTGTCGACCGCAGCCTGAAGGGTCGACACATCCACCGGAGGAGATGGCCGGGCTAGCACCCGCAACTCAAAAGCGTCCAAGCGCTGGTGAACCTCAGTGATCTACCGATCTGTGTGCTGGACCATTTGCCGCTCCAAGCGCTCTTCTGCCTTGGTAATAGACCTCTGCATCCACGGCTGGATATGATGCAGAAGTGTAGCCATTTGCGCCTCCAATTTTTGGACCCTAGCAAGCGGGACCAGAGCGGGTAAAGGGGTTGTGCGAGAGGAGCTCGGGGGCAGTGCTACTACCTGGGATAGACTCGACCGCGGTAGTGTCAGTGGAAGCCGCCTGCGTAGCCGTGCGGGCCTGGGCTACCTTATCAGCCAGATTATCAACAAGTGGGGGAAGCTCTGGACGGGGCCCTCTGCGTGGGGACAACTCATTGGCCTCATCTCTGTTGAGGTCGATATCAACAGTGCCCAGAGGGGTCTTGAGCTGATCGACGTGCCATATAGGCACACCTGCGGACCTGCAGAGAGAAAATATCATGCACGGGAGAGGGTAAGTAGTTGTGACCTTAAAAGCCCTCTTGTGCATGACTGCCTATACAAGCCACGCAAAATCCACCTCGGACCCGGCTATCATCGCCGCCATCAGTACTGCTCGATCCCATGTGACGATATTATCAGCGGCTGTGGGGGAAAGGCAGTGGCGGATAATCAACCACAAAAACTTCGCCGTGAAAGTCAGGTTGGCCTTCTTGAGGGCCCCCCTCGGCTCGGTCACCCAGTCGGCACCCTCTCCATCAACGGAAAAGTGCAGGGCCATCCACTTCTTGGTGGTCTCTCTCAGCGATGGCTCGCGTAGGAATTGGCCATCTTTAACAATCTGCCATTGGTACTCAAACTCGGCAGTGAGAGGGGTCCGATTAGCATCTACATCCTCGCCGTATAGAAACCGGCGGATCGCAAGCAGGGATATATCAACCTGAACACCCCGTACTCGGACCTGCTCCAGTGGGGCCTGTTTGGCGGGGGCAGCCCGCCTATCAATCTGTGATCGGAGAGTCGCTACGTAGGATGCATAGAACTCTCGGACCAGCTCTTCACTATAACGTCCCAACGGACGTGTTGTCCACTCCAGTCGATGTCTGGTGAAGAGATTGTGTATCTCAGCATCGTCGGGAGACTCCCTGTAAGGACCCACCGCTACAATGTGAGTGTTCGAGTCATAACTCCTTTGTCATTCAGGAACTTTGCATCGGAGTAGACTTGAAACTGCCCGTCGACACACCACCGGTTGGGATGGTCAGTAGCCGGGGTGAGAGCATGAGCTGGTGAACCGGGTGTGGATTCCTAACTATCAGCCTCATCAGACGAGGTCGACGATGCAGCAGTGGCGGGTGCGGGAACCTCAGCAGATCCGGAGGCTTCCTCCGACCAAGAAACTCCTAAGGAGCCAGACGCTCCTTCTTCATTGGTGGCTGACCCAGAAGGTGTGCCGGTCAGTGTGCGCTCTTCATCAGACTGGGAGGCAGTGACTACGCCGGACGCCACCTTTTTGGGTGTGGCTCTAGCAGCACGTTCAGCACGGGAAGGGGTGGAAGTGCCTGGGGGCACGTACTCGGGGTCATGCTCATCATCTGAGCCAATGACCAGGCGGCCAGATGGGGCGACAGACTTCGATCGCCCGCGTGCATAGACTCGATCTTCTTTTGGTGCCATAGTAGATAGTACCTGTAAAGGATCAATATTAGTACTAGAAGGAGCAAACAAGACAAGCAAAACCACACAAAAAAAATGTTTTGAAAATAAAAGGACATTGCTATAGTAACAGTGAAACACAACGGACCAGGTGACGGTTCGTCGTGAATACGACGGACCAGGTGACGGTTCGTCGTGAATACGACGGACCGTCATGGGGTCCTTCGTGTCTTACTTAGACTGTGTTTATATGGAGAACCCTAAAGGAGAGTCTCTGACAAGTATGACGGTATGTGCAGGACAGAGCGTCACAGGTACGACGGTCCGTCGTAGGTGTCTGTCAGAGGAGACTTGGAAAAAAATATGGAGACCCTTAGGAGAGGGGTCTCAGACCATCGAAACGGTCATGCAGGACGGACCGTCACAGGTACAACGTTCCGTCGTAGGTGTCCGTCAGAAGACACTTGAAAGAAATATGGAGACCCTAGGAGAGGGGTCTCTGACTGTCATGACGGTCATGCAGGACGGATCGTCGAGGGTATGACGCTCCGTCGTAGTTGTCCGCTTGAGGACACTTAGAAAAATAGAGAGAGACCCTTAGGAAAAGGGTCTCTGACAACCAGAACGGTTGTGCAGGACGGACCGTCGTAGGTACGATGCTCCGTCGCATGTGTCCGTTGAAGGACACTTGGAAAAAGTGAGAGACCCTTAGGAATAGGGTCTTTGACAACCAAAAAGGTTGTGCAAGACGGACCGTCGCGGGAAAAACGGTCCGTCACATGTAGCCGTTGGTGGACACTTTGAGAAAAATTTGACAGTGGAGTATTAGGGCGGTTTGAAAGGACCCAGTGACGGTCCGTCGTGAATACGACGGTCCGTCATCGGGGTCTCATTCTGTAACTCAGTGACAGAACTGGAGATGCCCCATTCATCCCCTATGACCCATGTCGAATTGGTAGTGTTTTGACCTACATTTGTCTAACCCAATTACCTAGTAAACTAGCCATGCTAAGGCACTTATTTCTAGGGTTTTAACATGGCAATTTTGGGATTTTTTTAAAACTAGGCCAGACAAAATTTGATAAAGAATGAACGTATCAAGAAGAACTAGACTACTACTAATTGATAAACAAAAATGCAATATAAATGAGTAGAAATTAGAGACACATACATGAGAATTTGAGAAAAATAAGAGGAAAAAGTACTTGATGATCAAGTAGACACCCACAGCAGCAGCTCTCCGACTAGTAGATGATGGCTTTTAGGACTTTGGAGAATTTGTGGAAAATGATCGGTTGAAGAGGGAGATGATTTTTGAAGTTGAAAAGGGAGGGAAATAGGCGGAAGAGTGAAGGAATGGGGTGAATAGAAGGGTTGGGGGTTTTATATGTTGAAATTTTTTTTAAAAAAAAACCCCAGCCGAGTCGGGTCGGGTACGCCTCATTAATGACGCGACGAGTCCCCAACGACGGTCCGTCTCATTTGTGACGGTCCGTCGTTGGTTCCGTCGCGTGTCCCCTACTTTGAAAATAACAGAAAGACGTACCTGGCACGACGGATTCATGCGACGGCCTGTCACAGTTGAAACGGTCCGTCGCTATATCCGTCAGTGACTGCTGCAGAGTAAATTTCTGCAGAATTTCCTGGTGATGTGCCTGCAAATTAAAAACCCATTAGTAGAAAATACTACCATTACTAGAAAGAAAAACTATAAGTATTGGGTTGCCTCCCAACAAGCGCCTGATTTAACGTCGCGGCACGACTGAGGACACTTGATTACTCAGCCTTCATCAAGATGGTATGCCTCTGTCACTTCATTCACCGATATAGTATGCCCAAAATAGAGTTTTATTCGTTCTCTATTCACCTTAAACCGCACTCCCTCCTTGGTTTTTAACTCAACTGCTCCATGTGGGAATACTTGGGTGATTAAGTAAGGGCCAGTCTGTTTGGACTTGAGCTTGCCCGGAAGACAAGGTAACCCAGATCTATCTAAAAGTACCAAATCCCCAACCATGAACTCTTGTTTTGCACTTTTTTCTTCATTCTTTTTCTTCATCTTTTATTTGTGGGATATGGAGGATACCGATTGGAGCTCACCACTCTGCCTCATGGTCCTACAAATGTTGAAGGTCGCTTATTCATTGTTCAACCGAAATTTCATCTACACCTTTTCCATATCATTTACGGCTCTACCTGTAGCAAGGAATGGCCTCCAAAGAATAATAGGCACTTCAAAATCGACTTCACAATCAAGAATAACAAAATCTGTCGGAAATATGAATAACTCCACTTTTACTAGCACATCATGGAGTATCCCTATAGGCCTTTTCACTGTTCAATCAGCCATCAGTAGCCGCATCGTAGTGGGTTTTGGGTCACCCAAACCCAACTTCTTGTAAATCGAGAGGGGCATGAGATTTATGCTTGCCCCCAGATCACATAATGCTTTCGCAAAATGTAATGACCCGACTGTACAAGGAATACTTAATGCACCCGAATCTTCTTTTTTTTGTACGAGAGATCTTGTAGCAATAGCACTACAATGCTGCAGTCTATCATCATCCTCGAAAGTGACCGATCTTTTCTTTGTAACCAGATCTTTCATAAACTTGACATAACCGGGCATTTCTTCAAGAGCTTCTACCAAAGGGATATCGATAGAAAGCTTCTTCATCATTGTTATAAAACGCCGCTATTTACCATCCTCGGTCGTTTTAACTAATCTCTGAGGGAAGGGTGGCGGTGGTCTAGGCATGGGAATTACCTTCATAGGGACTTCTGCATATTTTCCAATGCTCTCTTCTGCTTCACCACTACCCTTTACCATCTTATCATCATCCTTTCTCACTTTTTCCTAATTCGACAGAATAGGTGGGTAATGGTTTGCTTGCCACCACGAGTGGTGATTGCCATACAGTGTGCATCATTTTTTGGATTTTGGACAGTGTTGCTAGGGGAGCCCGGTTGCCGTGTGTTCACAGTCGCAGATAACTGGTCCATTTGCAACTCGATTTGCTTAATCTATATTGCATGTGTATCGACTTTTTTCCCAATACCTGCTAAATCACACCTTAACTCTTTAATGTGCTCATCACTAGCATCGAACCTCCTCATCATTTTGTGCAACATATCCTCAACTCGCGCCATACTATCTCCACCATCCCTAGGAGTAACTTCACGATTTTGAGGAGGGACATAGGGCCCATTCCTATCATTTCTGTTACCGTAGTTACCCCTGTTGAAGTTGTTGTCGCGGTTGTAGTTTCCATCTCGGACATAATGACCCTCACAATTGTAGTTACCATAGATCCGACCTTGGTTTCCTTGACTTGGCGCCAATTATCCTGATTTGAGCCTTGGGCGCTCGGTCGGAAACCCCCCGTCTGCTCATGTACCGCATAGGAATCCTCCTCATAATAACGCTCATCATTTTGTGGCGGTGGTTTCGACAAGTAGTTGACTGCATTTATCTTTTCTGCACCCCAGTGAAATGTTTCAGTACCAACCCAAGCTCAGTTCTCATCTGAGCCATTTCTTCACGAATCTCATATGTGCCTGGGTTGTGAGTGGACTGTACTGCGAAGGTATTTCTCCCGGTATCTGACTTCCTAGTACTCCAAGCTTTATTATTCCGGGAGATTTTCTCTAATTTTCAGCAATCTCAGCATAAGGGCACTCCCCATAAAATCCAACAGCTATAGTGTCCAACACCGCTTTATTATTATCATCCTGTCCTCGATAGAAGTATTCCTTCAGTGAATCATCATCTATACGGTGATTTGGGACACTTCTCAAGAACGAGGTGAATATATCCCAAGCACTTCTAACGGACTCTCCTGGTAGTGCCACAAAGTTGTTCACTCTGTGGTTTAGTTTCTTGGAGACCGGATAGTAGCGTGCTAAGAAGACATCCCTTAGTTGGTTCCAAGTGAAAATTGAGTTATAAGGGAGCTCAGTGAACCATGTAGCAGCCTCTCTCATCAGTGAGAGAGGGAACACTCTAAGCCCTATTACGTCCAAGTCAGGCCTCCCTACACAGCTTTTACACACTACTCTTACCTTAGCTATATGGGCATGTGGATCCTCATAAGGTAGCCCTGAAAACAAACCTCTGGCAGTGAGCATTTGCATCAGGCAACTAGTACCACAAAAGTATGGCCTGGTGTTAAAGGAGTCAAGACAAGTGGCCCATCAGAGTCTGCTATGTTGTCATAGCCTCTGTAGTATGCTTGGGGCCGTGGAGCGGGATTTTGTCCCCTCTGTTGGTGTTCACCCGAAGCATCGGGTAACAACTAACCATGATCATCAACCGGAGCTGGGATGTTCTGGTTTGGATCATCATCATTGATTCCCAAGTTTCTATTCATGTTGCGTAGTGTACGCTCTAATTCGTGATCGTAGGGAAACAAGGGTTCTCTTCCTCTTCGTGTATTTGGCATACAAGGAGGTTGGTTCTACACAAATCAAAAACAATAAAACAAAGTAAAATCAATAAAATATCAACTAAACTATAGTAATAAGTATAAGTTAATCTAAACCCTACTTTCCCCGGCAGCGGCGCCAAAATTTGATATGATCAAAGTTACTTCTCAATTAAGAAGTAAAGCGATCGTGTCAAGTAAATAACCCAACTAGTGAGGTTGGGATCGTTCCCACGAGGAAAATAGTTTAGACTTAACTTCAATCTATTATTACTATTGTTCAATCAATTACTTCCTTTGAAAGCAAAAACAATTAAAGGGAGGTTTTCTATTTCTAAATAAATGAAACTAACTAGCGAAATTGAAAGAAACACTTAACAGCTTCGAATGTTGGAGTTTAATCAATTATCAAAGTAACTAGGGTTTACGTGTTCCCCACAGGTTCATAACTTGATAATTCTAACTATAACAATTCTTTCCTAGTATCTTGCATGCAAAGTGATAAGTTATGTATTCCTAAATCCTTGGTCCGGCATCTAGAAAATTTCACTTCGCACCTTGGTCCGGCTACGTGTGTTGCTATCCTAACCCTTATCTTTACCTCATATTAAGCGTCGTATTCGATATTTGACTAAGTTATTACCTCGTACCAATCAATACTAGCCTATTAGTTAGTATACACTAAATCTATGTTGATAATTCTTTTCCTATTATCTACCTCATTGGTCCGCCGAGTAGCATTAAGGCGAGTTCTAACGTTGGCCATCCGTTAAAAAGACTTCTAAGCGAAAGAATTATTAATACATGCAAGACACTATTCTAGAGTTGTTATTTTAGTTAGGTTTTACCTCATTATTTGCCTATGGTTCCCACAACCTTAGTTATGGAGTTTAGTTACCCATAGTCATAATCACAATATTCAAATATGTGATATAAGAATTCATGCACTTACTTCGATGAGAAAGAGTAAAATTCGAAAGTTCACTTGATTAATCAGCAAAAATCACCAACAATCAATGATAAAAGTCTCAAGATAATCAATAATCTCTCAAAGAGTCTACAAAATAGTCAAGAGCCTCCCAATATTCAAAGGTCTAACAATGATCCAGAGTCTAACCTCGAAAACGAGGTTTTTCGAACTATTTATAAAAAATAAAAACCTAATTAAACAAGATTCTATTTGCTGGAAATCTGTCAAAACGCGGCTGGGTCGACGGACCTCGTGACGGATCGTCGTGGTCACGACGGACCGTCATGGACTCCGTCATCCCATACTTGTGCAATTTCTTCTGCTGCTCTCTTCATTACCCTCGACGAAAAATATGACAGATCGTCATAGGCACAACGCTCCGTCGAGGGTCTCTATTCCAAAACACTTGAACTCTTGGAATATGGGTACTGAGATTACTTCTCTAAACTTCACGACCAACCTGCAGAACGGACCGTCATAGACACGACGGATCGTCATGGACTCCGTAATCCACACTTGGTCAGACTTCCCCATCTTCCTTCAGCAGCTGCAGTACGCTGCCACCTACGGACCGTCACAAGCATGACGGACCGTCACAAGCTCCGTAGGTGGTCTCTTCTGCATTTCTTCGCTCAAAAACCTCCGCATATATCTTTGGACAGATTCCTGCAAATAAGGAGAAATTTATATAAAAATTAGCACAAAAAGACTTTTGGACACACTAAACTTAAGGAAAAAGTATTAATAATACCGTGAAACCATGGTATATCAGTGACTCAGAGGTACATACCCCCTCATGAGCAGAGAATGTCTAGAGAAAGTGAGAGCAGTCGTGTAGAGGATAAGCTGCTAATCATTCTCCAAAAGACTATTGAGTAATATAGAGTACTGGAAGAAATGAAGGAGAATATTGAAGTGTGAAATCAGATGATTGGCTCTCACATTAGATCTACCCAGCGGACCAGAACACTCATGAGTGATGTAGTGCCTCATCTCCACCCAAATGAACAATTGAGGTAACCTAGTGACACTAGGGAGAACCCCAACAATGGAGAATAAGTGAGGACGTAAGTCGTGCCACGACTATAAATAAAGCCTTTCTTGGGAGGCAACCCAAGGTTCAATCGCTTAGTGTTTAATTTAAAATAATGGTGTGTTGATTGTGCAGGTTAAACTCTGGAAATGTTAGAAAAGTGATATTTGGCGACTTAAAGTACCATCGGCGAATCTCCGATTAGATTGGCGATCCTGATCTTGTCCGTCGTTTGGACCTATAATCAACTAGAGGTTTTGTAAAACTTAGAGAGGTAAGTAACCACTCAGTGTGTTGCTGAGTACATCGGTGAGCTCTACTAACGTCTACGAATGGGCAAAAGCTTGATGATTTATTAAAGGGATAGTTTTAATTTCCAAACTTTTCATTTTCCCTCATTTTCTTCTTCCAAAACTCACACCTGTTTAGCATTTTAAATACTTTCGCATTCTATAAGTATCTTGAGTTGATCGATTAGTGCTGGGATCTGAATTTCTTTGTCACCTAGTATCACAATTTTGTTTTAATCGGAAATAAATGTTGGATTTCCAAACCCTGCATTTACTTTCACTATTCGTGCTTTTTTGCAATAGATTTTATCCGAACGAAGTGTGTTGGGTCTCTCTGATTTAGTTAAATTGTGAAATTACCTAGTTTCAAATCTGAAACCTTCCCACATTATTTTGATTGTTGTAATTGCAAATTTTCATGTATTAGAATGAACACAAAGTTTGTGGGTTGTGTTTGCATGTTAGTATGAACCGGGAGAAAACTGAATATCTTGAGAATGGGTGTTATGAGTCTTGTGTGAATTTGACTAGTTCATAGTGTGATTTTATTTTCAAGGGTTGCATGGATGAATTCGAGAAGATGGGTTGAGAGTAGGCACGTTAGGTTGTTTAGCGAGCTCGCCTAACAATTTATAGGTTCAGCTAATGCCCCCACCTCGCCTTTAAAAACATGCTAAATGAATAGATAGGATCTGTAACTTTTGATGAGAGTATTTTAGTTCCCCATTTGTTGCATTCCTGAACTCTTGTTGCATTGTGAATTTTGGCGGGCAAACACTCGCTCGCTGAAAGATGTAGGAGATCCACCGAATGAACTTTCACTTTGACTAATTGTAATATTATTTGAAACAAACCTTTCGGCAAGCCTGATTCAGCTCGCCAAAGTGATGTGGTGAATCGCCGAATAGCTTAGGAGCCCTTTTGCAGCCACTCTTTTTTTAAATCTGATCAAGTTATTCCTAAATATTTCTCAATGTTAGCATATACGGATAGACCAAAGGTTGCTGGAAGAGACATGCCACCACGCAATAAGGCAAAAGGGATTATAATCAATGAAGGTGCAGGATTATCAAAAGGCAAGGCTACAAAACTTCCCACATCTAGTGGAAAGGAGAACGACAAGGCAAAATAAAATGCAATAACTAGGGCACAACTCCAATAGTAACAACATCTAAGATACACACCTCACCGCGTTTGAGAGTGAGAGTGAGCAACAAGGGCCTTAAATTCTAGCTTCAGATCATGATAAGCTTGTCACAGCAAGAAGGGCACAATTACGGTCCAAAAAAGTTAATGATCCATCTAGGATAAGAACTCCTCAAACCACAACCTCTTCTTCTCTAGGTTCAAAATAGGCAGTGGTGAAAGCACCACTAGTACGGCGTCCCCCTCCTATGTTAATGAACAGGTTAAAAGACCCAGGGGTTGAGGACAATTGTTGAGGAAAAGCATCTATCCACAGATAAAGTGATTGATAAGTATCCAAAGGTCATGAGTTGCCTCAAGTACCATGATTTTCATATTTTCACCAAGTCTCGTGTCCCATAATTACCAAATTGGGTTCGTGAGTTCTAGCATTTTTTGGAACCTTGATACCTTAGATGGAGAAGTAGGCAGCACCATTCAAACTAGTTGACTATGTAGTCATCCGGGGAAAGAGGATCAAGTGTGACCATGACGTTATTGATGCTATCCTAGAGCATTTTGTTGACATTGATGATGAATGTCATTACATTATTAGGACTGAACCACAAGACGAAATGAACAAATGGTTAGCCCTGTTGATCTCATCAAATGACACTCTTAAGTGGCTCGAAGATGGCAGTATAATCGAAGAGAAGCACTAAACATAGAATAATGGTATTGGTCTAGTTTTATCAGTATTACTATCATTCCATCTCTAAAAGAATCTATTATCCACCATGACAAAGCAGCCTATTTATGCTGCGTATCGATAAAACTCAGATAAATTTGATGACCATCATTGCTTCAGAGATGCTTATGCATGCAAGGCAGTACCATACCTCATTTCCCTTCTTAGTATTGATCACCGAGATGTGCAAACGTGCTCGGGTACCTCAAGATACCAAGAAGGATGTAGAAGTAATGCACACATCCTCCATTAATGTTCATATTATTCAAGTTGAGTATAACAAGGATCAAGCCGAGAAAAAGCAGAACGAAGCCCATGTGGATCATTCCCCAGCTATGGCCAAACACTCCTTACTTGTAGAGGTATCTTTGTCTACTATTGATCTTAATCCTTCACGCATATCGACTGTTGTTGCTATTCCTTCTGACACCTCAAATTCTCCTACTACTACATTTCCACCTAGATCTGCTTCTATTTTTTTTATCGAGCTCTGACTACCCAAGCTTCATTACTTCTAATGGGACAACTTTCCCATACTGCTTATCATTGAGCTGCTAGACTTTAGGCCTCCATTCCGAGCTTGATTCAAACTACTCTGGTAGATGATGTTCCACCATTGAGAGATGTCACTTATTCCATTGCGGCGAGGATAGAGGTGTGCGAGTGTAACGTAGGGGAAACCGAGGAGGTGAAGGCCTGAAGAGTTGTTATAGCTGTGCTGTGGGAGGATATGGATCAACTAAAATTCACTTATATGTCCATGATCTTTTGGACATTGTAGCTCCCAGTATTTCCATAGATACCTCCGTTTACCACGGGAGATGTGATGAGAGTTACGCAAATAGTTGATCCTAAGTCCAAGGCAGAAACTGATGAGTGATGCTTGAGGCTTCCTTAGCAGGTACACCTTTTGCTGGTATTTTTAAGGAGACTTCGTACTGATACCCAAGTCTAGGCTGATACTCTAGGCACTGATGCCAGACAAATGGAGTTATTGCTTTGACAGGATGCTCTCTTTACCTTCCTCTCTGTCTTACTATATTTTGATCTTTTTGGATACTTTTGTTTCATTTGCATTTGAGGACAAATATTCTTATTTGTGGTGGGTGAGGCCCACCTTTTGTGTGAATATTGATGTTTGGTGATATATTTGGGTTTCTATTTTTAAAATCATGTTTTAAATTACTTTTTCTGGATGTTTGAGCTTGTGGCTCCATTTGTTTTAATTGCAAATTGTTTTAACCCGTCAACAAAAATTGCCAACTCTTGTATGTGTTTTAATGTGGTTGTTCCTTTGTAAATTTGAGTCTAGGTTTTGGTTAATACCAATGGCTTGAATAGTAGTCGCAATCAAATAAACAAGAATGAGCAGCTACAACAAGGCCAAATGAAGTTACATAGCAAATATGTGAAATTTTTGCATCTCGTTATGACTACACAAGTATCAAATTGAGTTTATTAAGATGAACATTGCACACTAGCGAAAGTGTGGAGTATTGTTTGACTCTGGTGTTGATGCCTTGTGTGATGAGCTTACCGTGAACCATGCATAACACCTAGAATTTTCCCCGTTGGTCAAGTTGAATAAATGATGTGATCTGATGATATAATCTTAGGCAATCTTGAAAGAGTGTGAACAAATTTTACATATACATATGTAGTGGCCTACCTTGTGAGTGTACGAACCTGTTTTGAACACCCTTTGAGCCTTACCTTTATTTGGAAGGAACTTTATGAAAACATCACCCTTCTTAATCCACTACATATAATCCTCTTTATTTTTGGTTGATTGAATAGCGAACTCAGGTCAAAAGCCTAAGTTGGGGGTGTGGTCAAAATAAAAGGCAAGTTAAGGAGTGCAATAAAAGTCTTGTAATGACCCAAAGTACGCCCTAAAAGTTAGAGCACTCTTGAGTCATCACAAGGTGTGCTTCACCTCACGAAGGTCTTACACAAGCCTCTTAGCTATCATTCATTACATAAGTATGAAAAGTAGTACAAAATTAAAACTTTTCACAAAATATTTAAAAAGGAAATCTTTAAATAGACCATCTTATTGTCACAAGCCAACTTAAAGACACTTCATATATCTTAGGGTCACATCCCTTTAAATTGAATGAAAATACTAAGTCTTGACATAAAAGAAACTACTAAAAAAATCAGAGACTATGTCCTTGGAATGATGAAGACATACTAATCTTGAGAGATTTGATTCCCATGTTTTGCCTTCTAAAATCTTCCAATAGCTTTTCACCTATACTCATAGATATATAAAAGTATGGAATTAGTTGTAAACACATGTACTAAGTATGGCATAACACAAAAATATGCTAAAAATAAGACATTTTGGTTGAAACAATACTTTTGTGCTATTTTGATGAAGTCTTCATGAACTAGTCTTTCAAAACATCATATAACCCAACATTTAGCAATTTAGGAAAGACTTACTAATTTCTCACATAAAGACATACATTAAAGTGAACTCACTTTAGCATACAAAGTCTTCCTATCCCAAGTTATCCTAAGACTCACCTACGTAACACATAAAGAGAAGGCCCATATAATCTCTTCAATACACACCTAGGTGATCCTTAAGGCTACCAAGGATAAGATACTTTGTTATAAGTCAACATTCATTTACTAAGACACTTAGAAGACATACATATACTTAGGAACTTCACAACAGAACCATACTCCAAGACAACATCCAAGTTACACTTGGTGCAATGTGAAAGTAGTATCCCATACTACTACTCCCACTTAGTGTTCCCTAGGAATTACCCTAGACTAGGAACATCACATTCATAACTTCATTTACATAGCTTTCATCAACATTAGACATAAGAATCTCATGTTTCATGATCAAAGACATAGAATTAACATACTTTATGACATTGGACATAAAGTCAACTTACTTCATTAACATCATATAATGACCCACATTCATACATACTCATAAAGACAAATAAGACTCCCTCCAAATATCTACTTGTGCAATAGATAGATAGTGTCCTATTACGCCACCTAGCCTACGTTGTACACCTTTAAGAAGAATTAGTTCATAACTTTTCTTAGTGTGGGGGGTAGCTTTAACCGACATAGAACAAGAGAGTTAGACATGGAATCCTTGTATTTACCCATACCGAATGAGGGATCCCTACTTGCCTAAAGTAGGGTCCTATTCTTAGCCTTTACATGGATCTCCAATAGTAATACCTATGTGGGAGCATAATTATGGGATAAGGATATTGCTACTAAGTGACTCATTCTCTACTAACGAGGAGTACTTATCTGAAGAGGTACATTTGGTAACAACATCTCTACTCATGAAGTGTAGCCACCCCTTCCTCAAATCCTCTCGGTGATAAGCATAACTCCCCTACGGAGTTATAAACATTCATAGAATATAGTTTAAGGGATAGCTAATTAGTACCACATCTCAACTCACAAAGTGTACTTCTTCCTAGAGGTTGCTTTTGATTACCACATCTCAACTCATGAAGGGCATCAACCTCCAACCTACCTTGGAAAGCTCATTGGGGATAATGAGGTTGCTACTAAACACTTTATCTCAACTCACGAAGAGTGTTCACCCCAAAACTCCCCTTTTATACTATAGGAATAGTGAGGATGGTCTAGACACTTCATCTCTACTCACGAAGAGTGTCTACCCTAGAATCCCCCATTTATATTCATTGAAGTCATATTGAGAAAACTTTTCAATAGACCCCCATTCATACTTGTTCATATACTTCATTTATTCATTCATAGTGTGATTGTGTTAGTACATGTAAGTACATATTTCACATAAATCCTATAATGAATGACCTTGGCATTCTATATAGGATCACACAACATTCATTATAATTACACACTATCATGCTTTACATAATCATATACTTTACTAGAAAATAGTGTCTTCAAGACACACACATTGACAATCCATAACACATTCATGTATAATAAACATAAATTCAATTCAAATAGCATATAATTCCTTAAAGGTCATTATCACAATGCAAATATAAGTTCATAGTTGTAATATAAACAACTCCACCAAAGGTGGACCATACCACTCAAGATTCAATTTTGTAAGAGTTAAGCAATTTACAACAAATTACATTCATCCATGCTTTCACCACCACATATAAATTTCTCCAATAATACATCAATAATAAGAATTTAAGGCATTAAATAATCACAATATAATCATAAGAAACCACATTTCTAACATTATCTAAACATGTTCATCAGAACAACTTCAAAGGTCAAAAATTGAGAAGATGCTTGAGTATGGGTTCATTAAGTTTTTATCCTCAAAATCATCAACTAACATCAATAATAACATAATATGATCATTAAAACTTTTCATGCAATAACCCATTTTAGAATTGGAAATAAAACAACTTAGGAATTTGAAAACTTTTTGAAAGCCTTTGGATTGGCTCCTTTAATAAAAGAAGAGTCAAGGATGAATTGGCATACCTTTAATGTGAATAAACACACAAATCTTTGATGAATAAACATGCAAAACCTTCACTTCTAGCCGTTCCTGGGTTCTAGCTTCTATGGAGTTTGAGAGAGTTCTTTCTTGAGAGGGAGGTTTTGATTTTTAGAAGTGAAGACTAAACTAGCGATTAGGAGTATAAAGTAACTTAAAATACCCTAAAATAATCGTCCTTGGTTCATAAAATATTAGGGAGAATTTACTAAAACACCCCAAGCAAAGTCACATCAAAGTAGCTTTTGCAGGTGTCAATTGACGACCCCTAGATACTGGTCTTCGTTTAATCGACGACCCATCCTGCTGGGCGTCGATTCCATCAGAGGCTCATTTCATGGGGGGCTAAGCTCCCAAATGACAGGGCGTCGTTTATCCTAGTGTCTATAGATGAGGGGCATCTTTTGAGGCAGTTTTGGCAGTTTTGTTGCCATGTTTTGGGTCCTCTTCAAGGACCCCTTGTGGGTCCTAGGTGGAGTTGTAACCGGACGTTGAACCCTTATACATGGTAATATAGTTCCTAGGGTCCCCTCTCATCAACTTTGACTTCAAACAACGCACCAAACATTCCAAGACACACCAGAACTCACCTAAGCACATAGATATCTAGTCGTCGAACGTCTTCGACGTCCCTTGACGTTTGACTTCAAAACTCTACCAAAATTCATACACTGCCTACTAACATCAATATTAACCACTTCAACACACAATTATTTCATGAAACTCTTGCAAAGTTCTAGTTTGACTTATTTCATTTTGAGGGCCGTTACTAGTCTCCTTGAAACCATGATGTTGTAAAAAAATGAAACCCCTTCATATTAAAAAATACAAGAGATAAAAATAAAATAAAAATTAAAAGAATGAAAAAGTTGCCAAATAAAGATTTGAAAGTGAAAAATAAAATGCGGTCTCCACACAATCCATGGAGAAGTGAATAATGGGATGATTTATGAGAACGAAAGAAAATAATGAAATAATAGAAAAAGATATTTTAGGAACACCACAGTTCATGAGGATAAAAATTCATTGATCCTAAATGGCCATACCTTTACACTAAACCCCAAACGATCCTTGAAAAGACGTTTTTGATCTTGGGTGAGCTTAAACAAATGTTGATTGGAAAATATGGTCAAACCTATGGATAAAGTCATGTATAGTGTTCATCTTTGTGAGTGTGAGCGTTGCATTTGATTCTGGAACTTAAAGTACTTGAGCCATTGTGTGTGAATATGTAATCATTCTTTGTGTCAAGGCATTTCATCACTTCTGTTGATCTTGATGCATTTGAAGCAAGTATCATGAGCTTTAAAATCTTTGATAATGGTGTGTCGCAACATGAGTCTTTATGTAGAGAATTGATCCTTGCATGAGTAAGTTGATTCTTTTTGTGTACATTGATGATTTAGTCTTGTGTTGCACTATTTGAGACACCTTTTTTGAACTACTGAACTTGATTTTTACTTGAGGACAAGCAAAAGTTTAAGTTGGGGGAGTTGATGAGTCCTCGATTAGGACTCATTTAGGGATATATTTTGGCAGATTTAATGTCCTCAAATGCATATTTTGTCTCAAAAACTGATGAAAAAATATCAGGTATTTTTATTTGGAGGTAAAGCATGGACACAATTGAGAAAAAAAGAATAAGAAAATCAAAAGAATGAAGAAAATATAGTCCAAGCATCAGCTAATCAATTAGGCGAGTCGGCGAACGGCCTCATTCTCGCCTAATGTTCCTGTATGCTGAACCTTGAAAGAAAGGATTAAGTCGCGGTGAAAAAGAGTAGTCGGCGTGTCGTCAACAGTTCGGCGAAGCAGTACTACATCGCCTAAAGTTACAGAATATAAAGACGTTAAAGGCAAGGCAAGACGGTGAGGCGATATACCAAAGGGAGGATCGCCGAGTTAATCGACGATCCTAACTAACTACTCCAAGTGGTCTTTCGCAACATACTTTCAAAACTATATATACATATTGTTAATTTTATCTTAATATCGAATTTCACTTGAATTTTACATTTGAGACTGTATTGTCCAATTATTTTCTAGGCTTCGGTTCTACAGTTCTTGTGAGACTTTGTTCTTAATCTTTGAAAACTTGAAGGTTTCAAAATCTAATAAATTGGAAGTAGGTATTTAAGAATCTTCATTGTAGACCTATGTAAAGACATTTTCGACCGTATCCAGTGGATGGAAACACCAGTTGGTATCGATTTCTATCTTTCTATGTCTAGATAAAACATCAATTCTTCGAGTGTGATTATGTTAATATCAGTCGAATTTACTTAATGGTCTTTCTTATTGATGGTTTATTATTTGTTTAAATGTGAATTTGTTCAGTAATTGTGTATTAATTTAATGGGATTGTAGTTGTAAATATAATTTCACCTTTTTGTCTTTGGCTTGCTCGAGAGAGGGGTATTAAGACCAAGACTAATCTTGCGATAGTGGGTGGTTATTGGGTTGAGGTCGGTTCAGCTCGAGAGAGATAATCCTAAACCCTCTCCCACACTTTCAGCTCGACAGAGTGATTGTGCTAAGGCGAAGGTTGGCAAATCACAACAAATAGGTGTTTGAGAGAAACTGGTCTTATTTGGCTTAAGTTGCTCGAGAGAGAATTTACCCATTAAAGTCTATCTTAGTCATAAATTTACAGCAAATTATTATTAATTACATGTAACCACTGGTTTATTTGAGCTCATATTCCTATCACATCCCAAGAAACTCGTCTTTATACTTGTATTTTCATTTATTTTCAGTTTTTAGCTTATAATTGCTTACAAAACCCCCGTGATAATTGACATTTGTGTCATCCCCTTTAATTTATTATGTTTTTAATTGTAAATGTCTTTTAATTATGACTAATTTGAACTAATTTTTACTTGGCTCATTATTCTTGAAAAACCTGTACCTTGGCACTTGACCCTGACTCTTGTTTGGGTTATATTACTGCCTAAACGACCGTCGACACTTAGAATTGGACGAATTTTCTTGATACATCAAGTAAGTTTGTGGAAAGGTTTATGGTCCTTGGAATAGTCCATAACGAAAACTTCAGAATTTAGGATATCAGTTTCACCAGCAAATTGCATGGACCGTATTATGTCCTATGGACCATTGACTGGTCTGTTGATTGAAACTTTAGAACTCAATATTTTCACCTTCTGGCTTTTACATATCATAGAAGGTCATATGATCCGTTGATGGTGACTGTAGAGGCCATTGGACAATTTTAAGTCAAGGGATTTTTAATCTTTTTCCATTATTTTAATTTTATCGTACGTCACTTTGGCCTAATCTATGTTGGCATAATTTATTCTTATTATCCTAATATCCTCATTCACTCTCATTCTATCAAAATCAATTTCTTTTCTCTCAAATTTCTCTTGTAAGACAAAATTAAAAATCCAAGCTTCAAGTCTCTTTTCTCTATTAAAACTAGGGTTTTAATCTATGTATATGTAACTTCATCAATTGGTTCTTCTTCACCGATTGACTCTCTAGAAAGCCCTAATTTCTTCAATCTAAGAATTATAAATGCTAGTATTTTTAATATTCTCTAATGGGATCTTCTATAAATTTGAATTCTTATTTATGATTGTCCTACTAAGTATGAGTTGATCTTAATTTCATGTTTTCAATACTATGTCCATGAACCCGTAATATGCAAATATTTTCATGATAATTATTATGTCATTTTCATATGCATGCTTCAGATTATTATATATATAATTATTATGATTTAGATGTTTTCAAAAAGCATATCTCCAAATTATGTTCAATTATCATGATTTAGTAACTACTTAGTTTTCTATCAGATTTTTTAGTATCATTCAGTATTATGAGATTATTATACATGTCTTCATTGGGAGTATATGCAGCACCGAGTGGACTTTTGCAATGAAGGTTTCTTTTTAATGGTTGTGGACCTTTAGGAGCAGTCCCTAAGCCCAAAATTACCAGTCATCATAAGATTTATTATCTTAGATATATATTAGTTATTAGATCCACCTTAGCTCAAACTTCATAATCCTTATCTTGACAAGTAGGATACTCTCTTTATGGTGTAAGACCATGACATTTAACTTCATGTTATAGCTCACATGGTTTATGTCAGTTATTGTGTACATCCTACAAATCACTATATTTGTAGATATTGCATGACCTTGTGTTATGTATTTCAAATCAGATCATCAGTTTTAACATTATTCTTACTTTGTCATTGCATGAGCACGGTTTAAAGAATTATCATGCCCTTATATCATGTTTTATGTCTTTACATCATACTCAGTGCATTTAAAATAGTAACCGCATACTTTTCTACCTATACTGTTTTATAATACAGGTTTTGATGCACATCCTTTAGGTCACAATTATTATAGGTTCCTCTTAGCTTGCACTATTGTAGTGATTCCCTTATGTTTCGGAGATGATTTCATACATTTTTGTCTATATTATTTCATAATACATGTTTTGATGCAGATCCTTCGGGCCATGATTAGTGCAAGATTCTCTCAACTTGCACTGCTTTGGTGGGTCCTCATGATTCGGGAACATACATTTTATGACTCTTTTATGTATTCTCTTTTAGTTTATTATAGTTTAGATTTTGTTTGAGACTTGTCCTAGCAACTCAACTATGATTAGAGGCTTTCAGATAGTAGATTTTGTATATAAAGAAGTATTTTATGCTAACTTAATAAAACAACATATTTATCGGTTGTATATATAATTTATTATTATGATTTATTAAAACACAAATTCTTTTGTGGATCAATATGCATGGTAAATTAAAGGGAAAATTATGTGGGATGACAAACTATACTAAGTAATTAATTAATAAGGGTATAGTTTTATTTATTTATCCTCAGTAATTATAGTTTTATTTTTTTTTTATAATTAATGGGAATCACCACTTATTTGTATACCAATAGTAAAAGAATTATTTATAATATTGTATATAATTTTATACAAAATCAATTTTATCTCTCCTATCCCCGTTACATCTCTTTGTTCTTAAATCACTCCACTCGATTTTGACTTTCAAATTTCAGAAGATTTCATGTTTTTCCTCCCGTCTTGCTCTCATTTTTTGCAGGTAACCGCCAAAATCAACCCATGAATCTATTTTTTTTTACTTCATCAACAATTGTATATGTATTATGCTTCTTAGTTTTTCATATTTTTTTTAAAATATCTTTCTTTCAAATCAGATTACAAAGTTCATCAAAATCAGAATAGAATATTCTTCTCCATCTGTAAGAATTATCTGCTTGATAGTTCTGTATATAGTTGTTTGTACATTGAACTATTATATAAAAAACTGATCAAGGTATTTTTGTTTTTATATTAATATTTAAAGTTTATTGTACATTCAAGTAGTTATATATGCATACAAGTAATTACTTGAAAAAAATTGATACAATTATTTGTATAATAATTTATTTTAAATCACAAATTTTCTGTATTTTACGTTATTATATACAAAACTGCTTTAGGAATTTGTGTATATAAAAGAACTATATTCATATTTTTATTTATACATATACATTTAATTGTATATGTATATAATAATTACTTTAAAATTTGATACCATCAAAAAATTCATATTCATTTTATTTATAGGCGCATATAATTTTTTTTTTTACATATACAATTTTTTCTATATTTTTCTATACATTTTATTTACATTCGCATATAAACTTTGTTTAAACATATACAGTTTATTTTTTATATTCAACTAGTTATATATGTATATAAGTAATTATTACTTTTAAAAATTTGGTTTAATTATTTGTGTAATAATTTTTTTTTGTTTTTTTGTATTTTATGTCATTATATACAAAACTACTTGAGGTATTTGTGTATATAAAAGTACTATATTCATATTTTTATTCATGCATATACAATTACTTGTATATGGATATAATAATATTTTACGATTTGGTAAAAATTAAAAAAATTATATTCAATTTATTTGCACTCGTATATAAACTTTATATACATTAAAAAGTTTAGGATTCCAAAAACAAGTGTGTATGGTTTTTCTTTCGGTATAGAATTCTTCTTTGAGAAAAATATTTGATTTGAATTTTTAAATTAAATCATGGGATTATATGAATGTTTGTTACCGTATTTAGGGCTACTATTATTGTTTAATGAAAATGTAAAATAAAGTACAAATTAAAAGAATGTTGAATACAAATTAAAAGCTACATAACAAACTAAATTATACCCATAGAATGTAATTATATAAACTATTCTCATATAATGTTATTTCATGAATTCAGTTTGTCATATATGAAATTTTTCCTAAATTAAATGATGATTTGTTGGATAATCAGTAGTTAATTCAATTCATGTCTCAATCCTGAGATTGATTATATACTTTTATGAAAGCTTATAAATTTTCATGTCAAATCCTGCAAATAGATTTTATATTTGGCACATGAAATAAGTTCAGTGAAAATCTTAAGAAATAAAGAAAATTATCCATAACATTGAGTAATTGATTAGCATATGAAAAGTAAGAATATTTTTTAGATTAAACTAAAAGCAATATAAAGTTTAGCGAAATCATTCATAATTTATTAAGTAGGATTAACTCGATTTTTCAAATTAATTCCATAATTGGAAAGCCTAATTAATTAAATTTCATGGTCCATGTTGTACTTGAATAATAAGGTATTAAAATGAAATTTAAATTCTTGATAAAAAAACCCAAAAAAGCTCGATGACTTGGGAAACTCTTAAACTTGTTTCTATATGTCATTTGGATATGTATACTCCACGAAGTCTCAACTAGACACTTGAACTCGATCGAATCTACTCTTTTAAACATCATAAATTTAAAAGAGTATATTTGATAGAGTTCGAGTGTCTAGTTTGAAAATTCGGTGAGAATAGAAACCTAGATTACTAACAAAAACAAGTACAAGAATCTCTTAAATCCATAAAAAAAAAGACCTAGCAAGTTCAAAACAGGTTCTAAAGTCTAAAATTTTTAATAAAATGGAAGATCTTATTCCACAATGACATAAGATTCTATCGGCTTTTCTTTGCCCACACAAATTTCAATATTTAAAGAGAATACATGAGTTGGCAAACATTATTATTTTATTCTATGATGTTACATTTTCAATTAATTATTATGGGTGACTATAGCTTAATATAATTTTGTATTAAATATGGGACTCACAAATAGTTTGTATATCGAAACAAAAGGCACCTTCTTTGATATGTATAATCATTTATACAAATATAATTTTATTTCTCCTCTCTCTATTCCCTAATTCTCGCCTAAAAATCACTCACACATCCAATTTGAATTTTGAAATCTATTTTCTCCTTCTTAATTGTTGTCTTACAATTAAAGCAATAGCTTAAAACGCATTTCAACTAGTTTTCTTTTTTTGTTTTTTTCATTTCAATATGATTTATGCTTATTTTTTAACAAAAAATTGTCTTTAATCTTTGGATTTTCTATTATTTCAAAAATAATATGGACGAAGGATTTTTGTCCAACAGGGTTACTAGTGGTATGCTGTTGCATGTTAAAATTATTTATGATTCACCATCGACGGACCGTAGTCTGATTTACGGACCGTATTGTGCATCCGCCGTTTTCCACTCAAGCTCCCAAAAAACTCAGCCCAGAAATATCAACCAAGTGTCGATCCATGGACAGACCTACGATTCGTAAGTTAGACTACAATTCGTGGTATGTGTCCATAGATTGAGACTAAAGCTACCCAGCCTCTGACTTGAACTACGGATGACCAACACGGACCGTCGTTCGATCTAAGATCCGTAGATCTAACAATAGGTGAAAGTTAGCAGTCAGTTAGGGGGAAAATGTTGTTAGGTCAACTCCAAATTGTCATAAATGTTAGTAAAAAATGAATTAGGTGTCCCATAACCTATGCAATAATAGAGAATTGAATTGTCTTTTTAAGGCGACTCAGTTTGCTAAAATCCGACCTCCGAGTAAAATGTTATGCCCATTTTAGTGAAGGCCTATCGAGATGACCCAAACGATGGACCGTCGATTGAACAACGGCCAGTCTGTTCAGGTCATCGATTTCTCCAATAGCAATTGACTCAATGGTCTTTTGGTCTTTTCCTACTTCGTTTAACCACGAAGATATGTCGTTTGGACCCTAAATCATGAGGTTTTAGTCAATTTAATCGTTGAAACATAACAAAACTTACCTAAGTCAAATCATTAATCAAAACTTAGAAAATTAGAAGCAAGAAAGGAGAAAACGTTCAAGAACCCTAGTTGAAGAACACCACAAGGTTCTTTAAGCTCCAACCACAAAATCCATTGCAATTCTTTCCCATTTCCATTCAGGAATGGGCATTTTCTGAAGTGTTCCTCCGGGCCTCTGGTGTTCATACTTTACCTGCTGACAATTCGGGCATTGGGCAACAAAATCAGCAATGTTACGCTTCATCCTACTCCACCAAAAATGTTGCTTTAGGTCACGATACATCTTGGTTGCACCAGGATGTATAGAATACCTTGAACTATGAGCCTCTGTAAGAATAGTGTGAATCAAATCATCAACACGGGGCACACATACCCTCCCCTTAATTCTCAAAACGCCTTCCTCATCAATTATTGCCTCTTTAGCCTCTCCTCGTAATACCATCTCCCGAATTCGACTCAGTTTCTCATCAGCAAACTGCCTTCCCTTAATCTTGTCAAGAAAAGAAGATCTTTCCTCCACACAGGCCAAAAATCCTCCCTTCTCTAGTACTTCCAGCCTCATAAAGTCATTAGCCAGAGTCTGAACCTCTCTAGCCAATGGGCGTCTAGAAACCTGTAAGTGGGCTAGGCTTCCCATGCTCCCTGCTTTTCTACTTAAGGCATCTGCCACAACATTAGCTTTTCCTGGGTGATACAAAATGGTAATATAATAATCCTTCAGTAGTTCCATCCACCTCCTCTGCCTCAAATTCAAATCTTTCTGAGTAAAGTCATACTGTAAACTGCGATGATCTGTATAGACTTCACACTTAACCCCATATAGATAATGTCTCCATTGCTTTAATGCAAACACGACTGCAGCCAACTCCAAATCATGGGTCGGATAGTTACGTTCATGTACCTTTAATTGCCTCGAAGCATAAGCAATTACATTCCTCTCCTGCATTAGCACTGCACCCAAACCCGAATAAGATGCATCACAATAAACAATGAAATTCTTACCTTCCACTGGCAAGGTAAGAATTGGTGCAGTAGTCAACAAAGTCTTGAGTTTCTGAAAACTTTCTTCACATTCTTCCGACCATACAAAGGGAACATTCTGCTTAGTCAAATTTGTTAGCTGCGAAGCAATAGAAGAAAATCTCTTGACAAATCGACGGTAGTAGCTAGCTAAACCAACAAAGCTTCTTACCTCTGTAACATTAGTAGGTCTTACCCAACTCTTCACTGCTTCAATCTTAGAAGGATCCACCATCACTCCATCCTTAGAAACCACGTGCCCCAAGAAGGACACTGAATCTAGCCAAAACTCACACTTGGAGAATTTGGCATAAAGCCTTTTCTCCCTCAACAACTCCAATACAATTCTCAAATGCTCCTCATGTTCTTTCCTGCTCTTTGAGTATATCAGTATATCATCAATGAATACAATGACAAAGAGATCCAGATATGGCTTAAAAATCCCGTTCATCAGGCTCATGAAAGCAGCAGGGGCATTCGTAAGCCCAAAAGACATTACTAAGAATTCATAATGCCCATACCTGGTTCGCAAAGCAGTCTTTGGCACATCTGCTACCCGTATTTTTAATTGATGATAACCAGATCTCAAGTCGATTTTTGAGAAGGTACAAGCACCTTGTAACTGATCGAACAAATCATCAATGCGAGGAAGAGGATACTTGTTCTTAATAGTTACCTTATTCAGTTGCCTGTAGTCTATGCACATCCGAAAACTTCCATCCTTCTTGTTCACAAATAAGATAGGAGCACCCCAAGGTGATGCACTTGGCCTAATAAAACCTTTACCTAACAACTCCTGAAGTTGGGCCTTTAACTCCCTTAACTCAGCTGGGGCCATTCTATAAGGGGGTACGGAAATGGGGCGAGTACCCGGCTCCAGATCAATACAAAAATCAATATCCCTATCCGGTGGCATACCAGGAAGGTCTGCAGGAAACACATCCAGAAACTCACGGACTATCGAGACAGACTCAATTGAAGGTACTTGGGAAGTATCATCCCTGAGATGTGCCAAGAAGGCTAAACAACCCTTACTAACCATTCTCTTAGCACGAAGGAACGAGATAATATGAACTGGAGTGGAAATATAGTCACCCTCCCACACTAGCGGATCTGTCCCAGGCTTGGCCATGTCACAGTTTTAGCATTACAATCTAAGATTGCAAAATTTGGAGAAAGCCAAGTCATACCCAGGATTACATCGAAATCCACCATCTCTAGAATAATCAAGTCTACATGAGTATTTCTCCCCACAAAAGTCACAAGACAAGACTTATACACCTTCTCAACTATCACAGACTCACCCACAGGAGTAGAGACACGAATAGGCATGTCAAGCAAATCACAATATAAATCAAGACTAGTAGCAAAGGAGGAAGATACATATGAAAATGTGGATCCAGGATCAAATAATACAGAAGCCATGCAAACACAAACCAAAAGATTACCTGTGATAACAGCATCAGATGTCTCTGCTTCAGACCTCCCACGGAAAGCATAACAATGGGCCCTATCACCTGTCTGCCCGTTGCCCCTACCATGTTGCGCTACACTAGCTCCAGCTTGCCCGCCACCCCGGCTGATTTGGTGACCACCATTACCTTGGCCACCACGTCCTCCAGAATGGCGGCCTCTCCCATGACCACCTCTACCTCTAACTATTGGGGGTCTGTAACTCTATTTTGGACACTACCTCCTAATATGTCGAGTCTCTCCACATCCATAACAGTCTCTGGAGTCAAGCATAGGTCTCTGTGAAAATGACGAAGTCTGGGGATACCCTCCAAACTCAGAGAAATGTTGACTGGTCTGCGATGGACCCCCAGCTACAGCCTGCAGTGAAGACTGAATAGGTCGGGCTGGGTAACCTCCTGAACTCTGCCCTCTGGAGTAAGAACCACTAAACTCACCTCCCTTACGGAACTTTTGAGATGTCGATGCCATGGTGAAGTCGTCTGGCTTCACCCCCTCCACCTCTATCACGAAATCAACCACTTCCTGAAAGGATTTTGCTGCAGCAGCTACCTGTAAGGCTGGGATCTGCAAATCTGACCTCAATCCTTTCGCAAAACGGCGAATCCGCTCTTGTAGACTGAAGCAAAGCTGGGTGGCATACCTGGATAGTGCACGAAATTTAGCCTCATAAGCAGTAACAGACATCCTGCCTTGCTCTAGGCTTAGGAACTCATCTCTCCTCTTGTCCCTCAAAGTCCGGGGTATATACTTCTCCATAAATAAGCTAGAGAATTATGCCCAAGGCATAGGTAGTGCCTGTGCTGACACTCAACATACGACCGCCACCACATTTTGGCATTCCCCTGAAATTGATAGGTCACAAACTCAACACCGAATCATTCTACTATGTCCATCTTATGTAGAAGCTCATGACAATCAACCAGAAAATCATAGGCATCCTCAGATTTAGCACCCTTGAAGACTGGAGGTTTCAACTTCAAGAATTTAGTGAAAAGTTCATGCTGATCACTCGTCATTATAGGCCCTGTAGTCAATCGAGGAAACGTGCCTACTTCCAATGAGGCATCCATGCGGGGAGCCACAGCAGCTGCATGTTGTACTCCCTGAACCTGAGGTGCTGGTGCAGAAAACACTGGAGGTGTCTGGCCCTGATCAGATAACCCGCTAAGATAAGTAAGAACCTGGTTAATCATCTCTGGGGTAGGATGGGGTGGTAATTCCTCATCTTGCACCTGTTCATTTTCCCCTTCCTCACCCTCTCTTACTACCTCATCAGTCGGTGGAGGAGTCACCGCCCTATCACTAGCTGGACCAGGTGTTCGTCCTCTACCTCTAGAGGGCGTCCTTCCGCGACCTCTACCACGACCTATTGCGACTGCTCCTCCTCGAGCTACAGCCTCAGTGGTTGGCTTAGACGCACCCTGTCTTGCCGGTGTTGGTGTTGGCACAGTTGTTGCTCTAGTTCTAACCATCTGCGAAATAGAGTGAGGATATATTCGAGAAAGTAATCGATGCTTACTTGGTTAGAGTTAGGAAGTGTGTTATTTTGTTATTGAATTGATCTAAGAAGTAAAACAAATTGTTTGGTCTAGAGAGAGAACATATTCGATAATGTTTTGCAATTATTCAATGGGTAGAAATATCTAGGATATTTGGGTACGATATTATGGACTGGTATGATGTGTTTTAGTAAGGTATCTAATGGACTTTCACGGTGTGGCAGTACTAGGGTTATGTGGAAACAGGTACGTCGATTGTCAAGTATGAATACTAATTACTAAAGGAGTTTTAAAATTGTACGACATGGTCAGATAATAAGATTAGTGTTGCATTCACATTTGAGAAACCAACTAGTTTATTACTACACGAACTTAGATTGAGCATTATTTTGAAGGAAAATTTTAGTGGTTGAGCATTATTTTAAAGAAAAT
>NC_028642.1:27872198-27874691 GCF_001406875.1 Solanum pennellii
GAGTGTACCTATGACTTCTGATTTCCCTCAGCTCTAGCCAGCCTCCCGCATATCAAGTTACAGGGTGAGCTATCCATTCAAGCTCGTGTTGGATTCTCTCGGTCACGACATGATGTCCTATACTTTCGGAAACATACCATTTTATTCTTTATTTTAGTGTATTCGATATTCTTAGACTTAGTATTGCAGATTAGATGTCCATGATGTGATGACTATCAGATTTTGGGATGATAAGTATTAAACTTTAGAAACTTATTTAAATTGGTTGCTTAGTATCTTTTGGAGCTTCCGCATTATTTATATTATTTATAGTTGAACTATTGGTATATGTTGGGGTTTAGATGTGTTGGTTCGCCCACCTAAGGAGGTAAGTGTGGGTGCCATTCACGATCCGTTTTGGGTCGTGACACTCATATAGTACAAAAAATAATTACCCTTGATGAAAATATAGATACAAAAAAGAAATTACAATCCTTTTTAGGATAATTAAATCAAGTAAGGGAATACATACCAAAATTAGCAGAACATCTAAAACCATTACATAAAAAACTCAAAAAAGATGTCGAATACTATTTTGACGATAAAGATAAAGAACATATAAAAAATATTAAAAATTATGTAAGAAATTACCAAAACTTTACTTTCCCGATGAAAATAAAACATTTATTTATATCGTTGAAACAGATTCAAGTGACCATAGTTATGGAGGAGTTCTAAAATACAAGTATGAAAAAGAAAAAAATAGAACACCATTGTAGATACTATTCAGGATCTTATACAAAAGCACAAATAAAATGGGAAATAAATAGGAAAGAATTATTTGCATTATATCAATATTTATTAGCATTTGAACCATATATTGTTTATAATAAATTTATTGTAAGAACAGATAATACACAGGTAAAATGGTGGATAACTAAAAAGATAGATGATTCAGTTACAACAAAAGAAATAAGGAGATTAGTATTAAATATACTAAATTTTACATTTACAATTGAGGTAATCAAGACTGACAAAAATATGATTGCAGACTACCTATCAAGACAAAGCTACCCAAACTGAAGACAAAAACGAACATACAATTGAAGAGCTATTCAAAGCCATTTGTACACTTTGTACTAAAGTGGATAGAATGGATAATGAGATACAGAAGCTACAGACTAATGAAGATAATCTGAGGTCTAAAGCTAATATAAGTCAGCAGCATGACTATAAAAATGCGGAGCTATGTCGATCGGAAGACGCAAAAATTCCAGAGCTACAAGGAGACGTTGGGAAACTCCATAAAACCCATCACAATGTTTGATTAAATGCAGCTACAGCCAGCACATCTACAGCAGGACAACCTACGAAAAAGGAGGAGACTAAGGTAAAATACACAAATATAAACATGAATAAGATATTCTCAAAACCATATGCTCCTCAAAATACCCAAAAAGATACATTTGTACCACCACAGACAAATACCTATAAAGCCAGCTTAGACTCTCAAAAACAAACATATAATTACATCACAAGAACATACATAGGAAATATATACAAAGTACAAAACTTTCTAAACCAAAACCCCAGAGCTAAAGAAACAAAAAACCCCACTGAAGACTATATAACCCAGTATTTACAAGGATATAATAAGCTAATTGCACAACCCAGAACAAATCCAAATCTAGTAGCAACTTGCTACAACTACGGACTACTAAGTACCGTATATACAGTAACAGGAGACGAGATATCCAAGATACCAGAACTATATAAGGCTTTCCTACAGTACAAAAGAGTAACTAAAGGAACTCTATTCTATATAAAGTTCTACTCAGCTACAACAGAAATACTGTATGATGAAGTCAAGCCAACAATACAAGCTATAAAGATTGGACTTACTAGGGAAATGATAATCCCTGAAAAGATAGATATCCAAGAAGAGATACAGAAAGTAGATATTCTAGAGTTTTATGCAAATAAAAGAACTATTGGAATAGCTACCATATTGAATGAGATAACAAACAATTATTTAAACGAAAATGCAATTTGGACATATTACAATAGAGACCAGACAATTATCTACTCAAACTGCAGAGATATTAGAGCAGCAGATATGGAAGATTTAAGACAATGGATATTGAGCCTACTAAAGCCAGAACAAACACCCACAACAAGAGCTATACGGAAGAATTTCATTTCTGCTAATTTAATGACAAGATATTGTAAACTAATAGGACAAAAATATCCTGATCATCTATGTTCAAAATGTGAAGGAGAAGATAATTACGTTCCAGATATACAGTTAGAGTAAAGATGGAAGAAGCAAGATATCGGAGATAAGATTTACTGTAAAGTAGATAGTTAGTGTGTCGGCCATAAAAGGCCAAAACCGAGCCGCGACTGGCACCCACACTTACCCTCCTATGTGAGCGAACCAACAAATCTAAACCATAACATTTCAATTTAATATCAACAGAAAGTAATGCGGAAGACTTAAACTCATTAATAAAA
>NC_028642.1:27876897-27884126 GCF_001406875.1 Solanum pennellii
CGACGGCCCGTCGTGCTCATGACGGTCCGTCGTGGGTTCCGTCGACTCAGACAGTTTTTCCAGAAATAAAATCTGCTGCTTAAAACGACTAAACAGGTCGTTACAAATAAGCAGATAGATGAAGAGGTTTCATTCGCAAACTGTGTATGTCCAGTTGAGGAACGAGTTTGTATTTATGTGTTTTACGAATGACATAAAACTTCAATAAAGAAATTTAAGAATACTCTAGGGGCACTATAAGGACAACCAAAAGTTCACTTCACTTATTTATAAGAAAAGTAAATCTTGGAAAAAGAGTTAAAAAAAACTCCTTTGAAAAAATGTCCGGCAGATAGCTAAGGTGATAACAATACTTGTCTGACCACCCCTAACTGATCGATTAGTTAATAACCTATAAATTAAAAAGAGTACATAAACAAGATGCACCATAGAATCAAATTCATTCATACACGTAGGAAAGCAGAAACTTACCTTTGATGAGAAGAGTACTTACTCTAAGAATGCATAATTTTTTTTATCAAGCAGCAATCGACAAAAGCTAGACCAACAGATGAGCTATCCTGATGAGCGATCAGTGATGAGTAGTGGCCAGAGAAGGCTGAAATCCTTCTTTTAACACATGCCACTGCTGAATAATTTTCTAACTTTAAACAATCTACAATTTTTTTCTTAAATATGTATGAATCCAAAAAAGAAGATTTTGTATTAATCACATTATTATATAGCAGAAGCTAAACACCTAAATCCCTTTAACCAACGCTTCCTATTGGTTAGTAGTAGATAATGTAGCAGCAAGCCAAAAATTGTTAGAAGAAACTAAGGCAACAGTAAATCTAGGTGCAACAATACATCTGTCGTAAGTTAAAGCAGGCCAACAATAGGTTGTATAATCTATTTTTAAAAATAAACAATGGGTTGTAAGGAATAAGAAGTTGTGACGCAAAGGCAAAAATAGAACTTACAATTATCCAGCAGTTAAGGCAAGGAAAAATACATGTACACACGATACAATAAGGGTCTTGTATATTGATGATATGAGCTAATGAACATGGAAGATTGATATGAATTTATGATGATGTTGTCTTTGTTTATGAACATGTTTTATATTGTTCTGATCCTTGTCCTATATATTGTCTCTTGTCTGTGCATAAAGTAGTAAACAATCTTATAGGAAGTGTTATGTTGCCATAAGGAAGCCTAAAAATCAGTTGACCAAAGTTAATACGGATGTCATTTTGTAAGTGGAGACAAGAAATGGTGGACAGTAATGCATGAATTCAATCCAGTACCAGTTTAACCTTACAAGAAGGAAGATTCAGAATGATAATAGATGCCACATGTGAAACAGACCAACAGAAACTCACAGCCATATGTTTCCCCGGCTTTTTTGGCCTTAGAAGATTAATGCCTAACACTATCATGAAATTTTTTGAAGGCTTGACCCGCTAGAAAGTTGACAGCACCATAGAAAAGATTTGGAAGTCAATACTTGCTGCCATGTGATGGACTATATGGAATTAAAGAAGTAGAAGATGCTTTGATGACCTCTCAACTACACAAGTTATGCTCAAAGTTAATGTTTTTTGCATTTATGCTTCAAAATAACAATCCAGGTGCAAGAACTTTGCATTTTAGATCATAATCATTAAGTCAAAACTCATGTATACACTCATTTGTCTTAAATGGTTGCCTAAAAAACATAACTCCTTTAAGTTAAATGCCGATGGAGGCCTTTGATGTTGTTTCTGACAGGGGAGGACCAGTTGGTTATACGAAATCATACATGTAAAACTTACGAGATCATACGTTGATTTTTGCTGCTGACAACTTATTGTTTAGGAAAATGTATTTTGGGTTTCACACATACTATTCATGTTGCTGACAGCTTATTGTTTATGTTACTTGCCCGTTTTCATGGACTTAAGCTTTCTTAATACACAACCTACAGTAATCATCGAAATTAATTATATAGATGTACTTGGTCTTACATATGCTCCTACTTCATAGTTTAGTCACATTCTACATGATTATGGCTGGATACTCCACCAACTATCTAAAAGGTTGCAGTAGATTGGGTAAGACAAGTTTAAGTGATGACATATTGAATGGAATATCTTCTTTCCGAGAAGAACCTCTTTTTGTCCAACACACCCTCGCAGTTAACCAAAAGTCAACACGACAGAGAAAATTCTACAAGTGGGATCTTATTTTCCCACTACTATTGAACTCAACCATAATTACAGTGTACTTTTCATTAACTGTAGAATTATCAATGCAACACAGAACTCCCTGTACTCTTACCTATTTCAATGATATGTTTAATTCCCTTCAGATAAAAGAAAGAAGCCATCAAACAATAGTTTGGATTCACGTTAACTGATGGATTCTTATTAGATTAGCGGCATCGTATGTTTTTCCATGTCTTTAACCATTACAAACATAGAGAAAACCAGAAACGAGCAAATGAATACACATAAAATATGACGAGTAGACCAAAAAAAGAAGAAGTTATCAAATTGTATTTTAGATTCCTTGTAATATAGAGAAAAGTATTCTTATTAGTGCAGCATATTATGTTTTTCAGTGTGTTGAACTATAAGAAATATATAGAGAAAAGTATATACAGCAACTCAGTACATATAACATATGACTAGCACATGTTATATGATGCAATAAAACAAAAGTAGCTATAAGTATTTGGATTCATGTTAACTATCTGATTCTTATTAGTACATAAACATAAGTTTTTCAGTGTATTTGAATCACAAAATAGATGATTAAAATAGAAACAAAAGAATTAGTACACATAACAAACGACGGGAAGAGGTTAAATGATGCAGTTCACTTCAAAGAATTTGAATCTTAAGAATTGTGGAGATTTTTTATCATAATTATCAGATTAATCAATAATTATCATCATTATACTTTTTTATTATTAGAACTTATCTATGTAAGTTTAAGAAAACCAAAAAAAAAAAAAACCTAAACCGAAACCTAAAATTTGGAAAAATATAGAATTGAAATAAATTATTCATTCCATGAAGAAATTTACATATATAATAACAAATTTACCTTGAAGAAGAGATGGTAACTCCAAGAACACGTCTATATACTATCATTCACAGCAAATTGAGAGAGAGCAATAAGAACATAAACCTATCTATTGATTCTCCTCTAACAAACCTAAAAGAGACGCAATGCTTTAAAGATTTTTCTATAAACATCACTCTATTTTCTATAACTGGAATGGAGAGAAGTTGTTCTTGAAAGGCTTGCTATGCTTCATCTGCTTGCTAATTTCTCTAACAACCATGGAAAAAGACAAATGTCGAGTATATGAATAATGTTTTCTTCACAAAGGAGTGGGAGTGGTGGGAAAACATGTGTAGTTGAAAGATGGAAGAGTGTAACTTAATTACTGTAGTGTCTTTTTTATTTTTATTAACAATCGGATACTAATTTTATTTACAATATGATATTATCATGTTGTGGATGTTAAATAGAAAACGGAATTATAACGACAGAATGAAAACGTTGTCGCTATAAATATACCTTTAATGACCGGATTCATATCCCGTTGTTATGACTTGGTCGTTAAAAGTATCACTACAACATTTTGTCTATAACCACCCTAGAAATACTTTTTGACTTTAAGCCACACTTTTTCAGGGGTGTCTGAAAGTCCCGTAACCTTAGAGTTTAGGCTTAGCAGCTATGCTTAAAAGCGTTCAAAAAAGGCAAAAAGGCGACGCTTTTGCAGCTACGCTTAAAAGTGTTGCCTTATCAACTACACTTTTAAGCATAGCCTTAAAGGAAAAAAGGCCACGCTTTTCAGCTACGCTTAAAAGTGTGGCCTTAGCAGCGACACTTTCAAGCGCAGCCTGATAGGAAAAAGGCCACACATTGCAGCTACGTTTAAAAGTGTTGTCTTGCCTACTACACTTATAAGCGTGGCCTTTGCTACCATACCTGCTACACTTTAAAGTGTAGCCTTTGCTACCATATTGCGCACAATTAGGAAGTCTTGACTTTTATATCTAATATATTACAACACTTTGAAGTGTAGTCTTTTCCCATATGCACACACAATTTATATGCCACAATTCCTAAGTAAAATACACCAATATTGTTTTGCAATAAATAATCTCAAACATTAAGTACTCTTACAAATTTATAGATTTTCCATAAACGTCAAAACATAATGTGTTGTGTACATACACAAACTTATAAAGCAATATTCTAAATGTGTACACAATAGTTCAAAAAGTACACTTACAATAGTTCAATATATTCCACCAGTGAATATATTTCACAAAATCAAATACAATGTATTCAAACTTTTAGAATAGCTCAAAACTCTTCATCATCCACTTAAAATTTGTTCACCTCCATTTCCCTACACAAATCAGATTGCGAAGGTTATAGAATAGGCAAGAAATTTCATACTGCAACATTATTGAAGAGGCAAGAAATCCTGATTGCAGTAGTTTATATAATCATTCGTGCTTTAAATATATGTTACTCTCTATTTACTGTTAAGAGGTAATATTGCTCAATTTGCAAAATGTACTTACTACTAAGGAACTTGGAAACTACATAATGTGTTCCATATTGCAAAATAATTTTCCTTGAAGGCAAACTGCCCAACCTGCCCAACTATACCAACCTGCCCAACAATTCCAGATTGCAAAAACAGTGAATCATATTTTCCTTGAAGGCAAATGCTTTTTAGCTTTTGGTTACCTGAAGTTATTTCCTAGAAATTATCCCAACTCTCATTATAGTTTACTCGATACACAGTCAATTAGACGTAGTTATCAACCTTCACTACTCAAAACTATCTTTAATGCATTAATACACTCCTCAAACAGGTCATAGAATGATCTATCCCCACTGTTGCTGCATGTATTTTCCATACATAACTAGCTAAATTTCTGGTAACTAAGATATTTTCAATATCATCCCTCCTTGCCCTGTAACAGCGAAAACTATCATACCCTCTTTTCCAAACGTGTTATGTTTTTAAAGGCATATGCTTGTGCCAAATAAAATTATTAGTAGGATCCTTAGATTGTTTTTTCCTAATCCTCTCCCAGGCAGTAGATACTGTAAAACTGCCATCTTAAGAGGGAATCCAGTTTGCAAAAACAGTAAGTCATAATTTTCTTGAAGGCAAATGCTTTTTAGCTTTTAGTTATCTGAAGTCATTTCCTAGAAAACTATCCCAACTCTCATTATATTTTACTCGATAAACAGTCAATTAGACATTGTTATTAACCTTCAATACTCAAAACTATCATCAAGACACTATCGTCATACCATATATAACAAACCCAACTCTTAAATATGTCCTACAAACAAATTCCAAGGTAAAACATTTTCCCCTGGAAACATACTAAATACATAATGTACATTTCATAAATCAGGGAACAAATCCAAACAGGATGACACTCTGGCAAAACAAAACTTCATAAAAGAAATAGGATGCTAGCAGGACAATGAACAACTAGGAAACAGAAGTGTAAAAGTAATTGGTAGTATCACAAGCCCATAAATCAAAATAAAGGATAGAAGCAGTTTGAATTCCAACCATAACGAACAAGCCATTAACAACAACTAAAAAGAGAACTTTTAAGCATTTAGAGTTTTCGCCAGCATTCAACAATATTCAAAACTATATCGAGATCTCTTTTTCTTGATAGCAGTAAACTAATCACATACCTTTGCAACTCCAATTTTGAAAAGATCTCTTTTTCTGCTTCTACGCCAGTTTCATATTATTGCAGGATCCCTTTCAAACTAGAATATATATACAATGTCAAATATGATTGTTGGCGGAAAAGTAGCCAAGTAGAAGGAAAATGCTATGAGTTGAACAATAAGTAGAAGTTAATGCAACATCTACCCTATCAAAATAAAGCAACTTGACTATATTGTTTGAACTTAGGCTTTTGTATAGAGAACTTGAATTTCAGATCTTTCTCAATAAAAATTTCATATCAATCATGCAAAAACTAGATTTACAGATATATTGTGGATTACGATTTTTCCACTATATATAGCACAACAAGATACCACAACACATTTTTAAACTGCAACATAGACATAAAATTTTTAAGTTGATCCCTTTTTCCTTGGGTGGTAGGGAAGGGGATAATAAGGTGGGGATTGAACATAGACATAAAAGTTCTGATAACCAATCAACTAAGCTACTAAAATTTCCAGAAAAATGATCTTTGATTAGCCCAAAAAACCCAACAAATCATTACCACTAACAAAGTTCATTATAAACTAAGAAGAACAAAAATAAACAAAAAGGGATACTTAAATTCATTAAGCATTAATTTCATTACCCCAATCAATAACTATTACTCAAGCAAAATAAAAAGGGTGCAAAAAATAACAAATCTTGAAAAAATATCAGTCTTTTATCACTCATAATTTACTGAGAAACTTAACTACTAACACAAATAGAAAAAAAAAGGATTACCTTAGATTCATTAGAATTAATTTCATTACTCCCAGCCATAACTATTCATCAAGCAAAACAAAAAAGGACCACAGAAAAATCAAATCTTGAAAAAAAAGAGTTTTTATGTATCACAATTTGTTGAAAATTGACCAATAGTAGACAATTGACTGTTAATTAGACAAAAAGGTATATTTATATACTGATTTATTGGTTCCTAGTTTTTGGATTTCAATTAGAAAAGAAGAAATGACAGTTTCTGAAACAAGAACAGAGAAAAAAAATAATACCAAAGAAGAGATAGAGAAGAAGATGAAGATGAAAAGGAAAAAATATAGAAAGAAAGTAAAATTTAATGCTTAAAATAGAGATAGAGATGGATGAAAAGAGAAGAAAAAGACAAAGAAATCCCCTTAGTGCAAATATTGTTTCCGCCACTCCCGCAAATGCCAAGACAACTACAACAACAGTAACATACCAATAAAGTCCCACGAGTGAGTTCTAAGAGGGTAAAGACCCACCCAAGAATCGTAGGGATCAAATATACGTTGAAATAGGTTAAACAGAAAATAGATAAAAAAATTCGATTTTCACATAGATAATAAGTGGATTAAGCGACACACAATGTGGTGGTTTCATAAATAAACAAACACAAGCGAAAAATCACAATAACTTAAAATTTTCATAAATAAAGAAATCATGTAAGTTATAACAAGCAACATATATATATATATATATATATATATATATATATATATAT
>NC_028642.1:27885428-27971817 GCF_001406875.1 Solanum pennellii
TACATAACCGCTACTTTGTTTCCATGCATTCGTTGGGTAGCAATAAGTAAGAGAGGTAACAAAATACTTTCACCAGGGCCAATTCCCCTTCCATTGATTGGAAATTTGCATAATATTATTGGTGTTCAACCTAATAAGTCACTTGCCAGGCCTGCCCAATTTTAGGCTTTCAAAGATAGAATTCTTACCCTAAATAATTCTATCTTTGAAAGCATAATTGTACACAAGACATCAAAACCCTAAAGCTAAAATTTAGACTTTCAAAGATAGAATTCTTACCCGGTAAACCCTATTCCAACAAAATCGGGTTCTTCAGCAAGAACTATTATGGAAATCGTATTCTTTAGGGAGATTATCTTTAGCTCTTTACCTCTTCAGCCATAAATCTGTCTAAAATTTGAGAGAAAAGTGTGACAGAGAGACTTAACTTCAGTCATCTTGCCAACAACCCCAATAAATTCCTTCTAAACAAAAAAAAATCATTCAATAAACAAAAATTTGAGAGAAGCGGTCAGCTGGGTCTTGGAGAAATCTTCATTCAATAAACAAAAATAAAAAATTAAGCAAATTGGTACTTACCTTGACGGAATCTTCAGCAAATTGGTCTTGGTGAGTTCTTCAGCAAATTTTTCAGCTTGATCTTCAGCAAATTTGAAGCTTGGTGAAAGGAAAGCGTGAAATTGTGAAAGGGAAAGCATGAGTTCTGATTTAGGAAAGTGAAAGGAAAGCGTGAAGTTGTGTTTTATTATTAATGAATGTTTATTTTTTTTGGCCAATAAAATGGGAGGGAGAGTTAAAATTGTTGGAGGGAATATAAAATTTTGGTGAAAATTTTAAGGCCATACTCATAATTTGTTGTTTTAACAATAATAAAAACTAAACACTTAATAATTGTGGTCATATATTTAAAAAATCGTTGCAAATTATATCATATTTTAGAAACATTATAAAGTGTAGCTTATAACTTTTAAGTACACTTCTCAAGTGTTGCCAATATTATCGTATCTCAAGGTTAAAAAAATTGGCTACACTTTAAAAGCATTCCCAAAAATACTTTGGGTAACACTTTAAAAGTGTAGTTTAGAATTAGTGTGGTTGTAGACACAAAATGGTGTAGTGTATGATTTCTTGTAGTGTTAATTATGAGCATGCTTTATGTTGATGGAATCCTTGACTTGTATATATTCTATGGTATGTGCAATAAAGACGTTCACATGACTTAGCACGTTTTCTAAAGATATGATAAATGATCATTTTTCATGCATGTCCTTAAATATTATGTGCATAAACCCATACTTAGTACATGTGGCATAATAACCCCTTTACTTTATATTACTACAACTGTAGGTTCTGACCATTAAAGTTTAAGGAGGTCGATTTGAAGTAGCTTGGAACTCTTTCTCCAAGTCTTGGTAGGTCTTCATGTTCGGGACGCTATTAATTATATTCAAGCTTATGAAGACTTCAATAGATATTAGGATATCCTATTTACATTATGTTTCTTTGGATTCTTTTGTATTAAGGCCTATATGGCATATTGACTATGTATTGGCTAAGTCCAGATTTGCACTCTTAGATGGTTTTATATATGTGAGACAATTTCTTAGAATATCGTATGGTTTATGAATGATAACCATGATGTCTAATTATACTTCAAGTAGAATGTAAAATTTTTAATTTTCCATAATTTTTACTGATCACATGTAATGACGAATGCTAAGGGCTTGTCTAAGTCCTCCTAAAGGACGACGACATCTGGGTATGCGCTCCGGGTGTGACAAGCTTGGTATCAGAGTATGTGGTTAAATATCCTTAGGATCAATGTCTCACTAAACCATGTTACCTAATGTCTTGTTCATGGTTGTAAAGCGCACCACAATTATGGATGAGAGGCTATGTGATGACTAAGAAACTTCTCTTATTCTTGATACTCCTATGTAATGCCTTTAGAAATTTGACACTATGTGTCTTATAGCATCTAATCATTTTATTGTGGTTATAGGAGATGAACATAAGAAGAACATACGCCAGGAGTGTAGGAGAAGAGATTACGAATGCACTACTCCCCAAGGCAATCGAAATGATCCTCAAGTGCAAGCTGCTGCAAATAATCAAGTTCCGGTGAATCCTCCGGCTATGACGGATGGTGAGGTGAGGGCAGCCTTGTTCCAAATGGCCCAAGCAATCATGGCTCAAGCTAACAGGAAGGTTGTTCCTCGAGAGAACCCACATGCTAGTACTATGGCTAGCCGTTTGAGAGACTTTACGAGGATGAATCCTCCCATGTACTTTCGATCAAAAGTTGGTGAATACCCCCAAGATTTCCTTGATGAGGTCTAAAAGATCTTGTTTGCTATGGGGGTAAGTACTACTGCAAGGCTGAGCTTGCTGCATATAAACTTAAGGACGTGGCTGAAACATGGTACAATCAGTGAAAGGATAGTAGGGCTTTACGAGGTTGTCCCTTGACTTGGGAGATCTTCATGAAGTCCTTTCTTGACAGATTCTTTCCAAGGGAACAAGGAGAAGCCAAGGTAGAAGAGTTCATCAACCTTCATCAAGGAGGTATGAGTGTTAAGGAATACTCCTTGAAATTCATTAAACATTCCAAATATGCTTCTTCTTTGGTTTCTAATGCTAGGGATTATATGAGTCATTTTGGAAAAGGCGTGTCCGAAGAGCTTGAAGAAGAATGTTGTGCAGCGATGCTTCATGAGAATATGGATCTTTCTAGGTTAATGGTTCATGCTCAAGGGGTTGAGGAAAGTTGTCTAAGGAGGAGGAATAGGGAAGCTAAGAGGGCAAAGTCGTTTTTATGGTTCTTTGAAGAGTAGGATTGATGTTCAAGACAATCCTAAGTTTAAGAAGAGGTTTTCAAATCAGGTTCCTTCTAATTTCTCCAAGAATCTCAATGATAGAGTTTCTAATCCTAAACCTCAAAAGAGGAGAAATGTTGATCTACCAAAAGAGATACCAACTTGTGGTAAGTGTGGTAAGAAACATGTGGGGTCTGTCTTCTTGGGACTAATAGTTGTTATGGTTGTGGCAAGGGTGGTCATATGGTAAAAGATTTCCCTAATGTGATAAGCCAAGGCAAGGGAAATGGTCAAGCTCAACCAAGCAGCCCTAGTTCTGTAGCTCAAAAAAGGAACCGTTTCTATGCACTCAAGGCTAGGGGTGAACAAGAAAGCTCTCCCGACATTGTGACTGGTATGTTACAAGTTTTCTCTCTTAATGTATATGCATTGCTTGATCCAGGTGCTACTCTTTCTTTTGTTAAACCTTTGGTAGATAGGAAGTTTGATGTAGATGTTTTGATTGAACCCTTTTCGGCTTGTACCCCATTGGGCGAATCTATAATTTCAAAAAGAGTCTATAGGAAATGTCCTGTGATGCTGCCCAATGAAGCTATTCATGCTGATTAGGTAGAACTTGAAATGTTTGATTTGATATCATCTTGGATATTGATTGGCTTCATGATTGTTTTGCTTCCATTGATTGTAGAACAAAGGTAGTGAAATTTCAATTCCCTAATGTATATATTCTAGAGTGGAAAGGGGGGAATTCTATGCTAAGGGTTCAAATCATTTCTTATTTGAAGGCTTGTAAGATGATAGCCAAGGTTTGTCTATATCATATGGTGAGAGTTAAGGACCTAGAATGTGAAACTCCTTCTATTGAGTCATTCCCTGTAGTAAGAGAACTCCCAGAGGTTTTTCCTAATGACCTTCCAGGAGTTCGTCCCGAACGAGAAATTGACTTTGGCATTGATTTGTTACCGAATACAAATCCCATTTTAATTCCTCCATATAGGATGGATCCGGCGAAATTGAAAGATTTGAAGCTCCAACTCAAATATTTACTAGACAAGGTTTTCATTCAACCTAGTATTTCTACATGGGGTGTTACGGTCGTGTTTGTTAAGAAGAAGTATGGGTCCCTTGGAATGTGCATTCATTATCGCCAACTCAATAAGGTCACCATAAAGAACAAGTATCCTCTCCCTAGGATTGTCCAAGGTGCTAGTTACTTTTCCAAGATTGACTTAAGGTCGGGATATCACGAAGTTAGGGTGAGAGGTGAAGATGTTCCCTAAAAAGCTTTCCAAACTAGATTGTAACTATGAAATCCTAGTTGTCTTTTGGGTTAACGAATGCCCCAACGACATTCATGGACCTAATGAATAATGTGTTTCAAGATTACCTTTTGTGATTATGTTCATTGATGATGTTTTGAGATACTCCAAGAATGAAAATGAGCATGAGAGTCACTGGAGGTTGGCCTTGCAAGTCCTCAAAGAACACCAACTTTATGTCAAATTTAGCAAGTGTGTATTTTGCTTAAGGTTGGTTGCTTTTCTTGGCCATATTGTCTCAAGTGATGGTGATGAGGTTGATCCCAAGAAGACGGATGCGGTTAGAAATTGGCCTAGACCTTTGACTCCCACAGACAAAAGGAGTTTCTTGGGTCTAGCCGGCTTCTATAGAAGATATGTTGGTGGATTTTCGTCCATTGCTTCTCCTTTGACAGCTTTGACCAAAAATAAGGTGAAGTATGAGTGGATAGAAGCTTGTGAGAAAGGTTTTCAAGAGTTGAAAGATAAGTTTACTTCCGCTCCAGTTTTGACCTTACTGGAGGGCAATGAAGGCTTCGTAGTGTATTGTAATGCTTCCCGAGTGGGCTTGGTATGTTTCCTCATGCAACATGGATATTTTATTGCTTATGATTCTAGGAAACTCAAAGTTCATGAGAAGAATTACCCAACTTATGATCTTAAATTAGCAGCTGTAGTTTTTGCCTTAAAAATATGGAGACATTACTTGTATGGTGTGCATGTTGATGTGTTTACTGACCATAAAAGTACATGTGTTTACACAAAAGGAGTTGAACCTCCTACAATGAATATTATTAGAATTGTTGAAGTATTATTACATGAGTTTTCTTTATAACCCCGGCAAAGCCAATGTGATTGTGGATGCTTTGAGTCGAATGACTATGGGCAGTGTGTCTCATGTGGAGGAAGAGAAGAAAGAACTTGTGAAAGGTGTTCATAGGTTGGATCGCTCAGGTGTGAGGTTAGTAGATTCTAAAAATGGTGGATTCATGGTCCATCATAACTCCGACTCATCATTACTGGTGGAGGTGAAATCTAAGCAGCATCCTTATCCATTATTGATGGAGTTGAAGGAATTGGTACTTGGTAAGATCAATGAGTCATTCTCCCAATTGGGGGATGGTGTTCTTAGGTACCAAGGGAGATTATGTGTACCCGATGTTGAAGATTTGAGAAATCAAACTCTACAAGAAGCTCATGGTTCTCGCTATTCTATACATTTGAGTGATACAAAAATGTATCATGACCTTAGAGAGGTGTATTGGAGGTATGGTTTAAAGAGGGACATACCAGATTTGTTGCGAAGTGTTCAAACTTCCAACAAGTTAAAACTGAGAATCTCAAATTGGATGGGTTAACCCAAATCATGGATATCCGTACATCGAAGTGGGAAGACAACAATATGGACTTTTTTGTTGGGTTTCCTCGAACCCGAAATCAAAATGAATCTATATGAGTTATTGTGGATAGGTTGACCAAATATGCCCATTTTATTCCTGTTAAGTCCACTTACACAGCTGAAGACTATGCAAGGATCTACCATTGATAAGATTGTAAGTCTTCATGGGATTCCTTTGTCCATCATTTCGGATAGAGGTGCCCAATTCACTTCTCGTTTTTAGAAGGCTTTTCAAAAGGGTTTAGGTACTCAAGTGAAACTTAGTACCGTTTTTCATGCTCAGACAGATGTTCAAGCGGAATGTACCATTCAGACCCTTGAGGACATGTTAAGAGCCTGTGTCATTGATTTTAAGGGAAGTTGGGATGATCACTTACCTTGATTGAGTTCTCTAACAACAATAGCTATCATTCGAGAATCTCCATGGCACCTTTTGTAGCTCTTTATGGTAGAAGGTGTAGATCTCTGGTTGGATGGTTTGAGGTTTGTGAATCCACACTCCTTGGTCCAGAGATTTTCTATGAAGCTATAGAGAAGGTTTGAATCATAACCGATAGATTGAAGACAACCTATAGTCGGCAATAGTCTTATTCCGATAATAAAAGAAGAGATCTTGAGTTTGAAATAGGTGATCATGTCTACTTGAATATTTCACTTATGAAAGGGTTGATGAGGTTTGGTTAGAAGGGGAAGTTAAGTCCCCAGTATGTTGGTCCCTATGAGGTTTTGCAACGAAGTGAAAGGTTCCCTATTAGTTGACTACCTAGTGAACTAGCTTCAGTTCATCCAGTGTTTCATGTGTCTATGCTCAAAAAATCCATAGGTGACCCAGTGTCTATTTTACCTATTGAAGGTATAGGGGTTGATGAGAACCTCTCCTATGAAAAGGTTCCGGTTGAGATCTTAGATCGCCTAGTCAAGAAGTTGACAAACAAGTAGGTTGCCTCTGCAAAAGTTCTATGGACAAACCAACTTGTTTAGGGTGCAAAATGGGAGGCTAAAGCCGACATGAAGTCCAGCTACCCTCGTCTCTTTACTCCTTAAGGTTAGACATTCATGTTAATTTAGAAAGTAATGCATGATCATGAAATCGACTTGATTTCTAAATAGGTGCATATCTGATAAAAGTTATACCAACTAGAGTTTTAAGAAAATGCCTTCATACACTATTCTTGCACTTATGTGAAACATGTATGCATATGTTTTCTTGAGATTTTGTTGTTTTGTTTCCATCTTGAGAAGAACGATAGCATGGTAACTCTGTGAAACATTTTGAGGTTATGATAAGGTTGAGATGGAAGTTCCTCACTGTGTGTTATGATATGGAGCTCTTATATGTTGTGTATAATGAATCGAGTGTTATGTGTAATGTTATGGTATGTGTTGTGAGGAGTTGTGATATACTCTTATGAGTTGTGACTCATTATTATTTTATGTTATTTATTGGTTGTGTTGCTAGTATTGAATCTATTCTTACCCTCTTAAAGATTTTAGTGTCATTCAGGGACGACTGTTCCTAAGGGGGGGATAACGTAACACTCCAGAAATGCCATGACTTAGAATAGAGCTTAATATATTAAATAATATTCAAAAGTATTTTTCAAGACCTATATTAATGTAATAAATCATTTGGAAAAGGTTAGAGCCAAAACGACTAAGAAAGACCTTGACGTCCGGAAACTAGCTAATTTGAACTAGTTGACGTCCCTATGTTTGGTGAAGGTTTCAAAGTGTCAAATGAATTTAAAAACTTGTAAATTTACCTTGTACATGTATTATTTATTACAAAGGGTCCAAACGTCCGTTAAAGAGACCCCAAATACCACCCTAAGGGTACTAGGGGAGGACCGAAACATAGGTGGGCAGGCTGCCTGGCAGCCTGCGAGCAGGCAGAAGTGGAGGCATAGCGTGCGATGCGCACCTGACACGAGGTGTTCTGCCTCAAGATTTGAGAGGCAACCTCGCAACGCGAGGATGACACTCACCTAACTGCCTCAACTCAAAATTCAATAAAAAATGATGTTATTTGTCCCCACGACGCGCAGTACTTCCCAGAATCGTTAAAGTCATATTTTTTGTAATTTAACTTATTAAAAAGACCCATTTAAGTGGAGGATCTTTTGGGTAATTAATCGGACGACTATATATTGATATTATGTCAGTTTTAGACCACTTTTACACGTCCCAAACAAGAGTAAAAGAAATTTCTCTCATTCTCTCAAGAACACTCTCTTCTCCAAACTCCATTGAAGAACAAGAAGAGCTTAAGGAAGAAGAAGTAGACCTCAAGATTTTTATCCAATTTTCATGGATTCTTCGTCTATAAGGTATGAGTTTTTCACTCTTGGGGTTACTTTCCCAAAGACGTCCTTTCAAAGATAAGTTTTCAAGAACTTCAAACACTAGGGGTTTTACTCTACAAAACGAATTTTCTTCCTAACCCTAGATTTATGATTTTCAATGAAAACTAAGTGTTTTCCATGGTTTATTTCACATGAATTGATGAGCATGTTGTTATTATATTTGAATTTTGTGTGGAATATGTTCTTATCTATATGATGGTCTCGTATGATTGTCTCTACTACTTGATAATATGAAAACGTAGGGATTGAAACTAAGACTAGAATGAACTCCTAAATGACCCTTATCCTTTACCCTACATTATGCATTGATCTTGTACATGATTTGAAGAGTTGTTCTTAATTATGATATTAAGTATATCACTATGTTATGGTTATGAATGTTGTAAGTTGAACGTAAGTTCTTGAATAAAGTCCTTGGAAGAAAGAGGTAAGTCTTCTATAGTTGTGATTACTCTACCATGTTTATGTTAGCCTATAAATCATGATGATATGTTGTGCACGTATATATGATGTTGCTATGTGGATATGCTGGGGTATGAACATGTTATTTGTGATATCATGAAAAGAACACGATAAATGCAAGTTACGATATTCTCTTGTATGATTTACACAAGACGACTATGTTATATTAATCTCACGTACGAAGGGTTATGATGAAAGGAAATTCTCATCTAATCATAAAGAGCTGATAATCATGTTTATACAAGGAGTTAATATCATATGACCTATGATAAGTTTATGATAAAATATAACTTAAAGGTTATTCAAGAAAGGGACTTAAGCTAAGCACCAATAAATTAGATATGAGAGGTGTCCGTTCCCTACTTGGAAGGTACGTTCTCATGAGATTGAGTCTTCCATACAATTTGGAACTATGGGTCTCTAATACATCTCCTAGTTCTTGAACTACGTTACCACTATAGATACTAGCTAGTGGATCCACCTAGAAAGCTATGTCATGTTTGGTTCTACTTTGGCCGGTAGACCACTTTTTTCCGGCGTGGGGTTTTATGACACAGGATTCCATGTTTATCTCACATGGTCTATGACAGATAAGGCCTATGTTCCCTCATATAAAATGAAAGACAAGTAAATATACGTTGACTAGGGTGACTTGAGGAGTCTACTTAGTAGAGGTAGGGGTACGGGACTCTACCTTGACATTGCACAAGTTTACTATAATGGAAGTCCTAGGAGATTGTTCTTATGTAATATGATAACATTAAAGGTATATGTTTATTATACATGTTGTTACACTTATATGATATTGGTCATTATGATGAATGTATTATTGGGTTATATTGCTATATGAAGTGATGAATAATTATGTTACAAGTTATATGAAGCAAAGCTTTACCTATGGTCTCCTATCTTATCTACTTGGTTGTGTGGGTTTATGGGGATTCACATGACCATTGCACTTGTAGGTTGGGGATGGGATCATTGGTAGTGTTTTGTATAATATTTTATATGATCTATTGAATATGAAAGTTAACAAGACTATTATAATATGTCTTTAATTATGATCATGCTTTATGTTGATGGAATCCTTGAGTTGTATATGTTATATGGTATGTGCATTAAAGATGTTCACATTACTTAGTACATTTTCTAAAGATATGATTAATTATATTTTTTCATGCATGTACTTATATCTTATATGCATATACCCATACTTAGTACATGTGGCGTACTAATCCCATTACTTTATATTACTACAACTGTAGGTTCTGACCATTGAAGTTTGAGGAGGTCAATTTGAAGAAGCTTGAAACTCTTTCTCCAAGTCTTGGTAGGTCCTCATGTTCGGGACACTATCAATTATATTTCAGATTATGAAGACTTTAGTAGATATTAGGAATATCTTATTTCCATTATGTTTCTTTGGATTCTTTTGTATTAAGGCCTATATGGCATATTGACTATATATTGGCTATGTCCAGATATGAACTCTTAGATGGTTTTATATATGTGAGACAATTTCTTAGTTTTTTGTATGGTATATGAATTATAAGTATGGAGTCTAAGTATTCTTAAAGTAGAATGTAAAAGTTTTAATTTTCCGCAATTTTTACTGATCATATGTTATGACGAATGCTAAGAGCTTGTCTAAGTCCTCTGAGAGGATGAAGACGCCGGTCTTATCTGGGCTATGCGCTCACGGTGTGACAACCTAAACCAACCCTAACATATTAACCAACCCTAACATATTAATTTACATGCTTGTAACCTTAGCAACACAACCTGTATCATAACTAGAGTAAGAAACTAGGCATAAGCTTCACATAGTGTGATCATCATAACCACACACTCATATAACATCAAGTTGCCTTCAAAGACATAATCAAAACATATGTAGATTTACAAGAAGTAAACACAGCCACCATAAGTGGACCATACCACACAATGCCATACAAGGACAACTTAACTAGCAATTGCATAGAAAGTAGAGAAACTAGGCAATCTTACCAATTGATCAACCTTTAATCACCCTTAATCATTACTTATATTTCATCAAAAATTAAAAGACAACGCAGTAGCTAAAGTTATCATAGCATAGACAAAATCTTGCATCACTTACTATAGGATTCAAGCTCACGTTATGTACATTACGTTATAATTCTATTGAAGATAGAGGAACATGGGTCAATCTTACCAAGTCTCTCTTGCTTTGATCATCAATGATCAATACTCATAAGTCATTAATAATTCATGTATATGGCATTAATTACAAGCATACTAATGTCATCAAAATTCACAAATCAATTATCATATGATCAAGATCACATTATATACACTACATCACCAATCAATAGTGAGTTGAGAAACATAGATGACTTACCAATATCCCTTTGTTTGATCCTCAATGATCAATACAAAAAATTCATCAATAATATCAATATAAATCAGTATCTAAAGAGATCATAACCTAACAAAATCCTACTTCAATTTGCCATAGAATCGAGATCGCATTGAAGCTACATTAGCTATCTATAGAAGAAAGGAGAATTCTAGGCTAATCTTGTTCAAACCTTCAAACCTTGATCCACATGGATCAATCATCAATAATTCACCATCAATATACCTAATAGGTAGTATATAAAAGCAATTCAACATGCTAGAATCATCATTCAATTAATATAGAATCAAGATCATAATGTCCACAAATAGGATAAATCGATATTTTAGATGGAACATGGGTTCATCATGCAATTGGATTAAAATTCACTTTAAAATCAGAACATATCATCAATTCATCATGATAAATCTTTTAAAAACGTTTTGAGAAATGACCCATGGCTAGATTGGAAGATAGGAAGTAGGATCATGAATTCTCTTTGAAAACTTTGAAAGGAACTCTCTAGATGAAAGGTTATCTAGAGATGAAGGATCATCATACCTCATTGTAGAAGTAACCATGAAAACTTTCTGAAGAAATCATCACCATCCAATCTACAAGTTGTTCTTGAGCTCCATCTCCAATGGAGGTTTCTAGAGAGAGTTTGGTTTGTGAGGAAAGTCTAATTTTTGAAGAGTGAATTGGGAATGGGGTTTTGATGTCATAAACTAATTTAATATACCCAAAAATAACAAAATAAACTGCCTAGATTCAGGTTAGACGTGGGGTGAATTTCCCATTCACCCCTTAATGAAACCGTCCGTCTATGCATCGACGGCCCCATCGACGCCCCTTAGTCCCAACGACGGTACGTTGGTGGCCACCATTGTTTGGATATGAGTCTGGTATTTGGATGATCCTTCTCCAGGATAAGTGTGGGACGACGCCCACCCATCAACGGGGGGTCGCCATAGCTACTAGCCGTCGATTGAGGGTCTTAGGTAGACAGTGCCAAGGCAGTGTCTACGATGACTTTGGGTCCTCCTTTAGGGCCTTTTGTGGGGCCCTTGGGAAGTCGTACCCATACATTTAAGTGTAAATACATTCAATAACGTTTTAGGGGCCTTCCACATAAGTTTTAAACAAAACGAACACGTAAAATATGTCAAGACACACATGCACATCTCAAGGCTAACTTTCAAACGTCATCGGACGTTCTTGGACGTTTGACCTCCAAATGACTTCAAATCAATCGTACATGCTTTGAAACACTTCATTAAAATGTTAACAAGCTTATTAGTCACAACTGAGACTCTATACACCTTAATTTATTTTGGGGGGTCTTACAATATCCCCCACTTGGGAACATTCGTCCTCGAATTACACTTGGGACATTTTAAAAACATTAAGGGATTCAATGACTTATAGAGAAGCTCACAGTTATTCATAACATCATCACAAATAATTTAATACACCACATTACAAGGAACACCAACCTCCAAGCCATTTAGCACTCAATGCAACACAAGCAAGCACAAACTTCAATTCACTCACTTTCAAAATGCATCAAACACAAGGCATCACCCATGTTCGTAGAAGAACATCCTTATCCTAATCATAACTGAATTTAATTAAGAGCTTATCATGTATGATCACAACATAGGCAGATTCCATATTACTCAAGAAGCAATTAGGCACTCATACTTCAATGCATATAGAATTGAGTCTAGTAGACCACCAACGGATTCTTATTAGTTAATCCTAATGCCATGAGGGGCATACTCAACCATACCATGCTTAGTTATGGTTAGTGAGGAATGTTCTTCTCCTTAACACACTTACAGTTCTCATGGGTTCACACCCAAGAAAGGAACAAAGGTCAATTCATTTTAAATGAGAAATTTTCAGCTTTTAACCATAGAATGCTCAAACTTTCTTCCTAGTGCAGTCAAAATTGTAAGTCACACCATACACCTTACAACAATAGAAAGTCATTTCACATAGATTTCAATTTCTAGCATAACACTAGCCTGCATAAGCAAGCATCAATTTGAGAAAATCTCACAATTTATATGAACACACAAGGACTAGCTAGACATGCCTTCACTTTGCAGTAGTGAACCTACAATCATGTTTTTCAAACCATAAATGTCACATAATTTTCAAGATACTCATCATTTTCATTTTAAGGAGACTCAAATTTTTCATTATGAGTCTAAATACTACACATCAATAGTGACTTCAAACATATTTCTTACCTTATCTCATGAATTTAAATGCCCAACTAACATAGCAAGATGCACAATCAACATGAGAAATCATGAATTTGATCAAAAATCAACTTTCATGCAATTTATAATCTTAAAACATGCTTAACATAATGTCAATTAAGACATACAAAACATATGGAGAACATGCAACTCATACTTTTATGCAAGACTCCTATCATGAACAAGTTTCTAGGAAGTCTTTAGTTTCAAGCTCAAGTAAGAGGAGAAGAACAAGATAGAAGTATCTACAACCTTACTACTCACATAACCATACCCCACTTATAAGCCCATTTAAGAGGAAGTTAAACCAACCTCAAGACTGAAATGAAACTCATGACTGTTGTCCTCGGATAATGAGGACTCACCACTGAATCTGCTGAACTAGAGATCGAGAAATCGATCTATGGCGTAATCTAAATGCTGAGAACCTGAACCTACATCACGAGAAGATGTAGTGCACGTATGCGTCAGTACTTGAAAGGTACTGAGCATGTAGGATAGAGTAAAGCTGAAATAAAACATAAATGAACAAGCACAAAAACAAGTATAATAATTTCAACATGATGTGTTGATTTCTGAGCTAACTAGATGCAATGACCAATTTATAACATGCCGAAACTGAATACTGAATATATTGATAAATGCTCAGTGTAGAGAGTCTGACTGAACTGTGGGAGCTACTAATAACCGATAATAAAATCACATGAGCTAAATGTGGAGTCCGATGTATACGCCCCATCGAGAGGACCCGATATACCTTGCCAAAGGTATAAAGGCATGCTGGCGGGATCACTAAACTGATTGCCCACAGAGGGGACTTACAACCTACATGGCTAGTAGTTCTAGGACTATTGGGTACACTAAACCCTAGTCCAACTAGGTATTATGCTACTCCCAATAAATTCTACAAATTAACTAATTATATCTAAATTTCTGCAAATACTGGATAACTCGAAACTGAACATGCAAACTGAGAATGAACTAATTAATCTGGTAATTATGCATTTATAACTGAGGTATGTATATCTGAAGTGTCTGAAATATATGACCTGGCATGTGTAGTTCAAGAACTAAAGAAATACAAAGCTAGGGTTCTAAAATTCATGTGATAATATGAGTAATAACATGATAATCTGATTTGGAACATATATTTAATAAATTCATGAAGTTATATCAAAATTCTAGAAACCCTAGGTTTAATCATGATAATAGAATCAAGAACTGACTGAAACTAAGGACCCAATGGGTAAAAGGAACCCACTAGTGAAATCTCACATACCTGGTGATGAAATCCACAGAAAAATACTTAAGTTTTGGGGCTAGAACTGCTGGAGCTTGTGGCATTCTTGAACTAGGGTTGTTGAGCTTTTTTTTCTCCTCTCTTGCTTCTAATTTTCTATGTTTTGATTTAATGATTTGACTTGGATATGTTTTAATTATGTTTCTAGGCTTAAACTACCTATAATCTGATGATTTAGGGTCAAAACGATGTAACTTAGGGTTTAAATGGAGTGGGAAAGGTAAAAAATACCCCTGGGAAGGTTGCTGTCGTAACTCACGAAGGCCAGGACTGACGATCCGTCGTGCTCCCGACGCCACGTCGTTGGGTCCGTCGTAAGGGCCTGTTCGACAGGCCTTTATTAAAATGGGCATAACTTTTTACTCGAAGTTCTGATATTAGCAAGGTCGGTGGCTATGGAAATATAATTCAATTATCTATCTGTGGTTAGGTCATGGGAGACCTTATTAATTTTAATATAAGAGTTATGATCATTTTAAGTTGACCCAACTGCACTTCCCCTTAAATGGCTGCAAATTTTCCACCTACGGACCGTAGGTCCACCTTCGCACCATGCTGGTCATCCATAGCTCTTGTCAGAGAGTAGTTGAAGGGAGTCTTGATCGACGGTCACGGACTATGGACCGTTGTTTGACCTACGGACCGTAAATCCGTCCGTCGTCCAAGACTTGACCAATTTTTCTAGGCTGAAATTTTTGGGAGTTTCTGATCACATCGACGGTTGTGCAGGAAGGACCGTGGTTTAGGCTACAATCCGTCGGTGCCACCGTTGGTAGCACCTGCAGATTTTTCTGAAAAACTAATTTTTGGTCTGTTTTGGCTACGGGGTGTTAGAGAAACAATAGAGGAGACTTAGCCATAAGGCCTCCTTCTTTTCTTTCAATACCAAGGTAAGGTAACTTCTAGGTCATTACAACCCACATAATCACCCTACCAAGATAAGAATACTATCTTCACCTCTAATCACAAGCTTATTCAAAAGACTCCAATCCATACAAGGTAACTATGAAAGTATCACACATATATAGCAACACATGAACGATTCCAACATATATGAACAGCAACAATGAACACTTTTAAAGACATACTTAGGGCATCATGCTTCCATAGGTAGTCACTAAGCATTTCAAGCTCAAATCATATCATTAGGCTACCATTATGCAAAACCAAATAGTAACTTGCCAATCCAGAAAGGAAGCTCCATTCAACTATAACAACTTCTTTAACAAGGTATAACTAACTCATAACATAAATATTCACATAATATGTCATTTCTCATAATTCACATATAGAGCCACAAGGGCATCACATCAACATATACCAAAGTTCACCTTCACACCTACTCATTAAACCATAAAACCAAGATAAGCATCAAACTCACGTTTCTCCCTCAAGCATAGAGGTACCATCCCATCCAAGCAATCACATCTAAAAGACCACCAGACAAGAAAACATAAGAGATAGATATTATAGAGTTAAGTTCTATGGCATGACATGAGAATAACGAAGAAGGGAAACTCTATCTTCTTATAGTGTCTCGCTCATAGATGTGTCGCGACTACCACAGATGATCGAGACTCAACTAGACGTGGCAATATGCGACTTTGGACCCTAAAACCACTTTCATAAACCTCATGCTCTAATACTACGTTTGTCACGACCGAGGAGCACCCCGTAGAAGTAAAATGGCATACTTGACCTCTTATAGGTCTTATACAAGTCCATAGTCATCATGCATCGGTAAATTTAGCGAAAAATTTAAAATATTCTTAGCACATCATATTCTAGAACATCACTTCCAATATATATAAAATATTGTAACACATAGTTACACTATAAGTCTCTTTGCCATCTTAGACTCAACATCATTAAATTATAATAGGGACACGACCCTTTCAACATAAAACATTAACTAAACTTTTGCAAAATATTCTATAAAACTTGACATAGGACATCCTTGAATCTTAAGGATTCCTTTCCTTGAGCATGGGAAACACATATCAAGATCTTCAACATAGAGACTTCCTTTAAGCACCCATAACCTACACTTGGTGTAAAAAGGTAAAGAAGAATTGAGGTAGTACAAGAATGTACTAAGTATGGCAACCATGCAAAAACATGCATTTAAAAGGGACGTCTTGCTTTGAAACCATGCATTATGTCTTTTTGTGAAAACATCATAAACATTGATACATTAAGCATCATACAATTCACATACTTAATTTAGGCATATACAATAGTAATAATATCATATAAAATCACACTTAGCATTTGAGGCATATTCGGCACCACTTTACAGTAAGCTTAGTCCAATTACAGTAAGCACACCTCTTTTACAGTAAGTTCCCGTTTTCTTTATTTCCTTGACTTCCCAAGTAATCCTCTAGTGATACTTGGTGCAATACATCACCTTAAGGCCACAAAGTACTCATACATATAACTTTCCTAACTCAACACATACATTCATAGAAGTATAGTACATTATAGACACATTTACGTCGAGACCCAAATGACATTATAGTAAGCCCTAGTCAATTTGCACATATATTAACTTCACTTCACATCGAACATTATACGACCTTACTTAAAATTCCACTAGTGCAATGTAAATGTGAAGCCCCATAACCTCACACATTCTTAGTAAACCTATCGTGAGACCACAATCCATAATAATTCACTTCATACATCAACAAGGAAACATAGACAACTTCATACTTGCCAAGCAATACCTTCATCATATAGTCATTAATAACAACATTATGCATATAGAATAAGACCACTTCATATACACTCATACCATGCATTCCAGCACAATAAGTACACAATACTACAATGTCATGCATAAGAAACATAAACTTAGTCATAACATTAGAACACCTTCCTAGAACTCCTTTCAAGAGCCACTTGTATAATTCATAGGCAAAGTCACATATCCTCACTAGACTAAGTACCTTCTCTTGGGTTATCCTATTTAGGGTCCTAGCTTTACTTCCATTGTCCAGTTTACTTAAGGAAAACTATAGACTTAACCAACACTAAGACCATGAGTGCTAACATGGAATTTGGTGTTGTAGAGCCTTACACAAAGGGAAGGTGCTCTACTTAGCGAAAGTAGAACATTATAAACACATGTTAGCATACTAAGTGATATCAGTTGCTAGATCCTATTGGGAAAGCATAGTTTATGAAACATGGAGGTATATATTTAAACCTTATTTATGCCAATTGAGGCATTGTAGTTATCCACCTCATGAGAATTATGGTGAACTTACAATCCCACATTGAGAAGGGACACCCCTAAAATTCAAATTCACTCGGTGATAAGCTAAGTTCCCTTTATTAAAAAGTCATTATTATCTTTAACTTTATAAAATGTAGGCTTAGGAGAGTTAACTTCTCATATGCTTAGCTCATAGGTCATAGATGAGTGTTCATAAACCTAAACCATGTGAGAAGTCCTTTCACATGGACATTACATATGTAAAACACCATCTAGTTTAGGGTACACTTAAGAACACCTTTCAAGGCCCCTCTATTGACTAGATCATCATATGTTTGTGTGTATGTACATATATGTGAGCAAACTTTTCATATAACACCTTTAGACCACACATATTCATACTTCACTTTTATTCATTTATATGGCTATATGTGTAACTACATGAGCAATCCTTTCATATAAACACATTTAGACACTATGCACATTAATAAAATATTCATGCATTCATATTCATGTACATAGAAAGTCAAACCTAGGAACTATCCCATCAAGGCACACATGTGCAATTCATAGACAAGGTCCCAGACCATTGCCCATACTAGTAAACCTATCAAGTCATCCTAGTTAAGGGAATACATAAAATGCTTCATAGACATATACCGTACATGCATAGTAGTAGACACAAGTGCATATGAGAATACCCTTTCATTAGACACCATGAACCTATACTACTCATAAGCATGCATGAAGTGTGAGTGAGTGTATATTGGTCAACATGATCACCTAATTTATATCAAAAACACCTTGACGCAGCCACCCTCTTAGGACCACAATGCACAACCAAGCATAAAACATACAACACATACTAGCATAGGAGACAAGGTAACTACAACTGTTGCATTCAAGACTACTAACATTAACTAATCACATATTCATACAGGGGTACATAGGTAAGGGGTCATTAACCATTATGAATCATCCATGGCAGCACCTAAACCAACCCTAACATAGTCATTCACATGCTTGTACCCTTATCAACACAACCGAGATCATAACTAGATAAGAAACTAGGCATAAGCTTTACATAGTGTGATCATCATAACCACACACTCGTATACCATAAAGTTTCCTTCAAGGCCATAATAAAAAAAATATAGATTGACAATAAGTAAACACCGCCACCAGAAGTGGAACATACCACACAGTGCCATACAAGGCCAACTCAACTAGCAATTGCATAGAAAGTAGAGAAAGTAGGCGATGTAACCAATTCATCAACCTTTGATAACCATTGATAAATACTTATATTTCATCAACAATTCAATTATAGGGCAGTAGATAAAGTTTTCATAGAATAGACGAAATCAGGCTTCACTTACTATAGCATTCAAGCTCATATTATGTACATTACAATATGATTCTATTGAAGATAGAGGAACATGGGTCAATCTTACAAAATCTCCCTTGATTTAATCATCAATCATAAATACTCATAATTCATAAATAATTCATGTATATGGTAGTAACTACAACCATACTAACTTCATTGAAATCCACAGTTCAATTATCATATGATCAAGATCATACTATATACACTACATAACCAATCAATAGAGAGTAACATAGATGATCCTCTATGATCAATACACAAAATTCATCAATAATATCAATATAATGCAGTACATAAAGAGATCAGAACCTAACGAAATCCTACTTCAATTTGCCATAGAATCGAGATCACATTGAAACTTTATAGTAGCAATCTATAGAAGATAGGATAATTCTAGGCTAATGTTATTCAAACCTTCAAAACATGATCCACATGGATAACTCATCAACAATTCACCATCAATATACATAATAGGCAGTAGATATAAGCAATTCAACATGCTAGAATCATAATTCACTTAACATAAAAATCAAGTTCATAATGCCCACAAATAGGCTAAATTGAGATTTTAGATGGAACATGGATTCATCATGAAATTGGATTGAAAATTAACTTTAAAGTCAGTACATTATCATCAATTCATCATGAGAAAGCATTTTAAAATGTTTTGAGAAAGAACACATGGCTAGATTGGAAGATACGAAGAATGATCATGAATTCTCTTTGAAAACTTTGAAACGAACTCTCTAGATGAAAGGTTATATAGAGATTAAGGATAACCATAACTCATTGTAGAATAAAACCATGAAATCTGTATGAATAAATCATCACCATCCAATCTACAAGATGTTCTTGAGCTTTATTTCCAATGGAGGTTTCTAGAGAGAGTTTGGTTTGAGAGGGAAGTCTCATTTTTGAAGAGTTAACTGGGATGGGTTTTTGATGTTATAAAATAACTTAATATACCCAAAAATAACCAAATAAACCTCATAGGATCAGGTTAGGACGTGGGGTGAATTTCCCATTCACCCCTTAATGAAATAGTCTGCCTTGCAGTGAATTGCAGCCCGCATCGACGTTTCTATCGACGCCCCTTAGTCCCAAAGACGGTCCGTAGGTGGCCACCGTGGTTTGGGTCTGAGGCTGGTATTTGGATGATCCTTCTCAAGGATAAGTGTGAAACTATTCCCACCCATCGACGGGGCGTCACCACACCTACTAGTCGTCGATTGAGGGCGTAAGTGGACACTGCCAAGGTAGTGTCTTAGGTCCTCCTTGAGGGACTTTTGTGGGGCCCTTGGGGAGTCGTACCTTGATGTTTCTAACATAAATGAATTAATTAACATGTTATGGACCTTCCACATAAGTTTTAACCAATAAAACACGTATAACATGTAAAGACACTTATGCACGTCTCAAGGCTAACTTTCGAACGTCATCGGACGTTCTTGGACGTTTGACCTCCAAATGACTTCAAATCAATCATACATGCTTTAAAACACTTAATTAAAATGTTAAGATTATTAGGCACAAGTGAGGCTCTAGACACCTTAATTCTTTTTGGTGGGATCTTACAATATGTGTGATACATCTTCTTGTGATGTAAGTTCAGGTTCTCAGCATCCAGATCACGCTTAGATCGAATCCCTATCTCCAGTTCAGCAGAATCAATGGTGAGCCCTCATTTTCCAAAAAATTAGTTATGAGTTTGTTTCTAATATTTCTAGTCCTTTAGTTTCAGTTTTTCCTAGACTTAGTTGGGGTCTGTCCTAGCATTTCTAGTCCATTAGAGGCTATTTTTAGACATAGTTAGTTTCAACTTAGTATTGAGTTAATAATATCTTTAATTAAACTCATCAGTTTTCATATATCTCAGTTATAACATATGGGTATTCCCCATTTTTAATTTTAATTAAGATTTAGCTTCCGCATAAGTTTATTATCTTTAGTATGCATATGATCATGCAAGCATGGTTAGCTTGGGATCACTTGTGGTCCTAGGTCCCGTGTCTGCGTCTTCGGGGCAGCTCGAAGCGTGACAAATATAGAGAGATTAAAGAGGAAAAAATTATTCGAATGTTGAGATCTAAGAAAAAAACTAATAGCATTGCAGCAAGTTATCAATAAAGATATGACGAGCAACATCAAAATAGTTGCGGTAGAAAACACTAGAAAAGTCAAAGACAATGATTAGATTGGGACGAATCTGAAGAATTACATATATCTGTATAAACTCTAAATGTATATAATAATTTATATATTTATTATTCATTATTTATACATATAAGAAAATTGTGAATATATATATATATATATATATATATATATATATATAAAATGACCTGCTAGGTCGTTTTGAGAACTAAGACTATTTTGACACTATTCATAAAATTTTGAATGAAACTATTAAACTATTCAGTAACTAAGATTATTTAGTTAACAAAGATTTATTAAATAATTAGTATAGTTAATATTTAGTTGGTTAAGTCCATAATTCATTTAAGAGAAACTTTCACATATAGGAAACACAAAATTCATATTTGTATGCTATAGCAAAGTTTGCATAATTGCGCTTCATAGCAAACATAAATATTGAAAATTCGCTATACATATACAAAGAAACCAATTATATAATTCACTTTACATATATAAAAGAAAGCAGTTCTATACAAATCAATTGTATAATTTGTGTATCTATAAAATCAAAAAGAGAGAAAGACGAGAAAATTGGGAAGGAGAATATTTGTATTGTATAATTATAAGCATATAGGACAACGATATATGTATTTGCAAGTGTATATACAATATTCTCTCACATTATACAAACATAAATGCAATTTATACATTTCGTTACTGTTTGTATGAGCGATAGAGGCGAGGGTGGCAAGCGAGTTCTGGGAGAGGGGAGAGAGGGGAACGAAAATATCTGTATATATACAATTTTTTCTCGCTTTATATAAACAGAAGCGCATTTTATACACTTGTGTTTGTATAAAAGTGAGAGGGGGTGAGCGTTACATGGAGCGATAGAGGAAAGTGACGAGCGAGAGTTTGAGGGAGAGAGGTAACTGGCAAACTGCTTGCTACAGGTCACAATTAAATCAAAGTATGGTTATAGCATTTAATTTGATTTATTAGTTTTCCATCATATATAATTTTCCCTTCATTTAATACCCATTTTCACTTGGCCCATATATTGAATTGAATTTAGGGATGGGGTTATTATTATTATTAGTAGTCGTACGAAGAACCGAAACCTACCGCATATAGTCACTCAAAAGAAAGAAAATTGCAGTGCATCAGGTAAGGTTTTCTTCATTTGTATAAGAAACTTAGGTTGTGCTTTTGATGTACTATAATTCTTATTCAAAGTTGTAATCATTATTTTCCTAACACTTAGGAGTGATTTGATTTGTTAGTAGATTTGGTTTAGCAGCAAGTATATAGGTGTATTTACTACTATTAGAGTTCTTTAGAATTTCAAGAGATAAAATAAATAAGTTGATGGAGCTGGTAATAGTACTATAAAAGCATGAGGTAATGATTTCTGTAGGTGAAAATATTTAGATATTAGAAAGTATATGATGGGATATCGGGCACATAGGTATTTTGACGTTCTGAAAGTTTGGTTTCTCGTTATTTGTTTAAAATTGGCTTCTTTTTTTATATTCTTATCATATTATAAATCTATTTTTTGATGTATTGAGATAGGTAGTTAATTATTCAATGTATATTATATGATTAACTTTGAATTTAAGATATTTAGAGAAATATATTCAGAACACTTATCTTAGGCTCTAAATGACTTATATTTATTAAAATGGACCTTAAAACAGTGTCTAAACCTTATGACACTTATGTTAGGCTCTAGAACACGTTTTGAATTTTTGAAGTGTTACACACGTGTTCATAAATTCAATAATTTTTTGAACAAAAAGACACCCTTGTATCCGATACATATACAATTCAAATATGTATATGTAACATATACATTTGATCATATATCCATTGGCGCCTATCTATCCATTTTCTTTTTAAAAAAATATGTATAAATTCAAAAGAAGAACCCAAGATATACAAAGGATTAATTACTTGAATGAATTCTTCTTTAAAAATAATTACTTATTTTAGATATACTCTTTAATTATTACAATTTATAGCAATATAAAATAATATTATATATTTTCCTATTAGATTTTTCTCTCTCTTCTCGCCTCTTTCTCTTTTTTCTCTCCCAGCTTTTTAATTTTTCTCTCTTTCTCGCTCTTTTCTTTTTGTTGCTCTTTCCTATTGCTTCTTTTTGTTGTTTTTTTCTGTTTTGATCTCTTTTTAATGCACACTCTCTCTCTTTCTGTTACTTTTTCTTCCCTTTTGTTTCTCTTTTTACTTTCTTTCGTAGAGTAGCCAATGATTCGTAGAGTGAATAAAGTTTATATCAATAATTAATTAATTAGTTAAATAATTTAACAGTGACAAATGAAGAGACATAATAAATTGCAAAATGAATTAAACTTGAATTAAAAATGTATTACGCACATATTAAAGTTGAATTAAAAATGTATTACACACAGTGGTCTATAGAGTAAATTAAACTTATAATAATAATGAATTAAACAAGTAAACTGATACGCTCAAATTTACTTCTAAAAAAGAAGTATAAGCGGTCATATCAAGTAAAGAACCCAACTATGAGGTTGGGGTTGATCCCACGAGGAAAATGATTTAGACTTAACTTTAACCAATTATTACTTCTATTTAGTCAAGTCCTTTCTGAAAACAAGTAACAAACAGGGGGATTTTAAGCAACAAATGTAATTAGCTATTCCTAAATAAACAAGTGACAGATTTAAAGATTTGATTTTTATCAAGTAATGAGAGTAACTAGGGCTTAAGTGTTCCCCAGAGGTTCATAACGCGATAATTCTAGCTATAACAATCCCTTCCTAGTCTCCTGCATGCAAAGTGGTAAGTTATGTATCCCTAATTCCTTGGTCCAGCAACTAGGAAATTTCATTCCGCACCTTGGTCCGGCTACGTGTGTATGCTTTACTAAACCTTAACTTCACTTCATATTAAGCATCATAATCGATGTTTGTCTTAGTTGTTACTTTGCAGCAATCGATACTAGCCTATTAGATAGTGTATACTAAATCTACGTTGATAATTATTTTCTTATTATCTACCTCTTTGGTCCAGCAAGTAGCAACAAGGCGAGTTCTAACGCGTGCACTCATTAAAAAGACTTCTAAACGAAAGGATTATCAATACATGCAAGAAACTATTCTAGGATTGTTATTTTAGCTAGTTTTTACCTTGTTAATTACCCATGGTTCCCACAACCCTAGTTATGGATTTATTTACCCATGTTAATAATCACACAATTCATATTAGATTGATAAGAATTCATGTACTTACTTTGATGAGAATGAAGAAAATCCAGAAAATTACTTGAATTAATCAATAAGCTTGCAATAAACAATTTCCGAAAAATAGAATAACTTCCCAAAATCACAAGTTCACAACTAGAACAATAATATCTTAAAAATACCCAAGAGTCTAACCCCAAAAACGAGGTTTTTATAAGTATTTATAATAGACAAGTCCTAACATAAAAGGGAAATCTATTTAAAGAAAATCGTCTCAGTCAACGACTAGAGCAACAGATCGTCGAGGTCACGACGGACCATCGAGGCCCTCCGTCGTTCCATACGTAACTTCTTTTTCTGCTGCTTTCTTCACCAATTTTCTGTCACCATCGACGGACATGGGCGACGATCTGTTGCATGCGGGTCCGTCGATGGCTTCCGTTCCTCCATACTTAGAATCTTTTGAAGATGGGTACTGGGGATACTTTCTGTTAACTTTGACGGATGTGCATGATGGTCTATCCTGGCTATGATGGTCTGTTGAGAGCCTCTGTACCTCCACACTTGGTCAGAATTCCCCAACTTCCTTTAGTATCCTCTTTCTTCGTACGACGGTGGCCACCTACGGACCGTCGATGGCTTCGTAGGTTGTCACTTCTGCAATTTTCAGCATAATTCTCCCACATTCTCCTTCTGGACAGATTTCCTACAAACAAAGAGAAAACTACATTAAAACCAATACAAAAAGGCCTTAGACACACACTAAACTTAAGGAAAAAGCATTGAAAGTACCATGAAACCACGGTACATCAACACCCTCAACTTATATTCGTTGTTTGTCCTCAAGCGACGCACTATGACTTACCACAAAATCTTTGTACAAAAGTATCCGTATTTTAGCATTTTGCAATCATCTGGCTATCAATCCTGATTATTTTCAAGTTGATTTATGCATGCTATCACTATTGGGCTTGATCATGTGGATCAGACCATGACACAGACTCACCACACACCGACACTTTTGATCTCTCACAAAGGTACCAATTTTCAGATATTACAACTAGTGTCCTCACTTCAAAACAAGATCCTCAATTTTCACACGGTGATTTTAGTTTGAGTATAGGGTTTATTTTTCAACACTCACTCTAAGAAAAACTTCACACCTCATTTATACTTATTGCCATAGGCTTGCCCTTATTTTCACTACTTTAAGTTCACCATAATAGACTCTTAGGATCACGATAGGACTTTCTAGGTTGGAACTTATGCTCAGGGTCAGGTAGGGTACATTTGGATGTATTTGAGTGATTTATTTCCCTCCTTGACATAACGACTAAGCGTCCTACCTTTTCATCCTTTTATTCCGCCCTATTTCTTAATTTTCTTGTATTCTTTCACTTTGATATTCTCCCTTCTTTCTTCTTTTGTGTAAGTGAATCTTTTCTTTTCTTGCTTGTATTTTCACATTTTCAAATATTTATTTTATTTTTTTTCACTTTTCTTTCAAATTTTCTTGAGTCACTTTTCTTTTGCTCTTTCTGTCTCTTTGTTCTTTAACCCCACTTTACGGAGCATTCCTCAAATAGCCACCCTCAATTCATGGCTTTGCCATGAGTCAAGGTACAAACTATCCAAAGTTGGTTCAGGGTCACAACAAGGTCGTTATCTGCATTAGCCACCCTCAACTTATGTTTTTGGCATAAGCTGAGGTGCACATGTCAAAGGAGGGACCAGAGCCAACACATTGTTCCCAAAAAAAATCAATTGGGTTGAAAAAGAAAGGTATATTTAAAGCTAAAATCATTCAGATCAAGAAGGGTTTAATTTCATCCGGTTTTCTGTAATTTAGGCAAAAGCTCGGCTACATTGAACAATGGCATGTGATCCTCCTAATTGTCTATTACGACTTACTTTTAGCAGGACTTACTTTTAGCAGTTCTAACTCTGTACAAATGGTGGAATATTCAAATTTTCCTCACACTCACTTGACATCTCATTACTCTACCAAATTATCATAAACCTAGTTCGAGTTTTAGATTTAGGGTCATGCAGTGGTGTATCTCTATGACATGCTTAGAGCCACACATTTATCAGTTACTATGCCTAGTCATGGAGCATTTTCTTTAAATCAGGATATCATTTGTTTTTATCCATCATGCTTCATAATCCATTTCTATACTATGTACAAAATATACCAATATGTCGTTTCAACAATAAAAATAACCAGTCTGTTGGGGAAAAAGAACACAGGCAAGAAAACCCCAAGAGAGGATTGTGAGTTGGGCTACTCAGACTTCACCCTAGCACTCGCTTTCCATTTACCCCACCCCAACAAAAAGACATGCAATTGTCCCCAATGCATAAAAGTATATAAAATAGGGTGGTAGGTGAAGCGAACCTGAGGCGGAAAGAGTCGGTGATCAACAAGTTGGAAGGTCCGGTTTCCCGGAACCCGCTCCCTTTGAAGTAGGGACACCATCAGTAGTGTCCTCAGCAATGACATCACCATCAGTAGTGCTCCTCACAGCCTCTACAACTCTGGAACTAGACGCCCCAGCATCCAACTCTAAAGCCCTCAACTGGCGGGCCTCCTCATCAATAAGCGAGGCTCTCCTCGCAGCCTCCAACTCATGGCGCTCCTTCTTCCAAGCCCGGGATTCATCCTCATCTCTAGTTCGGTGCCTCTTGGCACGCTCTCGTGGTGGAGGTGGTGGCACACCAGTGGTGGAGAACAGGGCAACCAACACCTTGTCCTCAACGGTCTCTGCAGAAGGGGCCTCAGACTCCGGCACCCGAGCCTTTAGTATAGAATCAAAGTCTGCTCTAAGACTCTCCACAACATCCTGGAGAGCCATCACATCCACTGTAGGGCTGATCGATCAAGAACCCGCAGCTAAAAAATGTCCTAACACTGGTGGACCTCCATGACCTTTCGCTTATTGTGCTGGGCCATCTTCCTCTCTAAGTGCTCATCTGCCTCAACAATAGACCTCTGCATCCAAGGCTGGATGTGGTGCAGAAGTGTGGCCATTTGGGTCTCAAGTTTCTGGACTCTAGAAAGCGATACTAGAGTAGCGGATGGATTCAAGCAGGAGAAGCTCGGAGAGGTGCTACCACCCGGGATAAACTCGACCGGAGTGGTGTCGGTAGGCTCAAATGTAGCCGGTTAGCCTCTTGGTTTTGCTCTATCGTTGCCTCTAGGTTCGCACGGAGCCCTTTGTGGAGAGCCAACTTATTGGCCTCATCACAAATGAGGCCAATATCTACTGTACCATGCGGGGTCTTGAGCACATTAACGTGCCACACGGGCACTCCTTAACATGCACGAAGCAAAAACCATGCACGGGAAGGGGTAAGTAGTAGTGGCCTTGAAGGTCCTCTCGTGCATCACCGCCTGTAGTAGCCATGTGAAGTACACCTCGAACCCTACAATCATCACTGCCATCAGTACCGCATGATCCCAAGTGACAATGTTCTCAGCTGTAGTGGGGGAAAGGCAGTGTCAGACTAGTAACCACAAAAACTTGGTTGTGAAAGTGAGGTTAGACTTCTTGATACTTCCATTGGGCTCCAGTACCAAATCGGCAGCCTCACCATCACCAGAAAGATACTGTGCAATCCACTGCTTGGTGGTCTCTCTCAACTCTGGCGCACGCTGGAACCAACCATCTTTAATCAACTTCCATCTATAGTAAAACTTGTCGATGAGAGGTGTCCGGGTGGCATCAACATCCGCGCCATAGAGATATCTGCGGATGGCCGGCAAGGAAATGTCAACCCGCTTGCCGCGGACTCGGACGTAATCCAAAGGAGCATGTTTGGCGGGGGCTGCCCTCCTGTCTAGCTGAGATCGGAGAGTCGCTACATATAAGGCATAGATCTCTCCGACCATCTCCTCACTATAGCGTCCTACATCCCGAGCCTTCCACTCCAGCCGATGCCTAGTGAATATTTCATGAATAGCCGGCATGGTGGGGGGACTCCTCGTAAGAACCTGCCGCTCTAGTGTCAGGGTCCGAGTCATGACCCCCTTATCATTCGGTAGCTTGACATCGGTGTATACTTGATATTGCCCCTCAACACATCACCGGTTGGGATGATCAACAACCGGGGCGGGGACACCAGTTTTGGTGCTGGAGTAGAGTCAGCACTATTAGCCTCATCAGACGAGGCAGACTGGGATGCAGTGGCGGGAGTAGAGGCCTCCTCTGAACCGGAAACTTCCTCAGAACCGGAAGCATCCTAGGAGCCAGATGCTCCCTCAGACTGTGCAGCAGACCCAGAAGGAGTTTCGGTTAGTATGCACTCTTCTGCAGACTGGGAGGCAGTGACTGCACCGGGCGCCACCTTCATGGGTGTGGATCTGGTGGTGTGTGAAGCACGGGTGGGAGTGAGAGTTCCTGGTGGCACTTACTCCGGGTCACACTAATCGTCTGAGCCTATGACCATCCGGAAGGACGGGGCGACGGACTTGGAACGTCCTCGTGAGTAGACGCGATCTTTTTTTGGTGCCATTAGCACCTACAAAGAAAAGCAATTAGCACCAGTACATGCAACAGAAGAAAGCAACAAAGTAGAAACAGAAATAGAATGGCAGTGCAGCAGTTGCAGCACTGCATGATGGACCCATAGACGGTCCGTCGGAGGCACGATGGTCGGTCATGGGGGTCCGTTGAGGAATAATTAGTGAAATTTTTGTATATCATCATAAGCAAAGGTTCTGATAGTGGAAACGATTGTGCAGGACGGACCGTCAAAGGTACGACGGTCCGTCATAGGGGTCCATCGAGGGATACTTAGACTTATATTTGAAAACATCAGAAACAAAGGTTCTGACAGTGTTGACGATTGTGCAGGATGGACCGTCGAAGGCACGTCGGTCCATCACAGGGGTCCGTCGAGGGACACTTGGCATAAGAATGAGAAGTGAGGAGTGACGGACCCCCTCGATGGTCCATCGAGGGAATGATGGTCCGTCAACGAGGTCTCGTATTGTCCGTTAGGGATAGAATTTTTTTATTTTATTTTAGCCAAATTAGTTCCCCTAACTTGCTAATGCGGAGTATCCTTAACAACCAAAGATTCCCAAGCAACGACCCAACACCCATCATACGTATGGCAAGAATTTTTTTCGAGTTTTGGCATTCAATTTTCAACACCATATCAACCCTAGGTCAGAAACAGATTTAGGAAACACACGCAATTTTATAACAAAACACCCCCATTCCTTTTCAATATCAGTGTTCTACGGGAACTTAGGACTGCCGGGGTGAGCTCTAGCATGTAATGAGGGTCCAAAATTGGAGACCCACACAGTAAGACAACAAGTTTAATTAGAAAACAAAAAATTAACGATAGTTAATTCACATATCAGAAGAACATACTTGATAACTGGAGTACAGGAAGAAGAATTAAGACACAGGTAGTTGAACAGCAGCAAAAACACCACGAACACCGACGGACAAGGGACTGAAGAAACTGGGAGAATTAGGAGAGAAAGGGACTGTGGGAATCTGGGGAAAATGTGGGAAATCATCATATGGAGAGGGAATGGGAGTTAATGGTGATGAAGTGGGGACAAATGGTAGGAAATGAGGAGAGAAACAGTTATGAGGGGTTATGTGAAGAGGTAGGAACTTTAAAAGTGTAAAACTTTTAATATTCCGTCGGACGGGTTGAGTCGGGTCGGTGGGTAAAGACGCGGAATTCCCCATTGACGATCCGTAACAGGGTCAGCGGTCCGTCATGAGGGTCTGTCGATGGTGCCCTAACTTGGAAAATTTGAAAGACATACTTGGGCATGACGGATTCCACCGACGGTCCGTCGATGGGTGCAGCAGACCAATTTTCTGCAGATTTCTGGTGATTTGATACCTGCACATTTAACACCCATTAAGCTAATCTTTTAGTATTTTCTAGGAAACCTTTTTTTTGACACGGACCCTAATCTATTCTCTATCCAACACTTCTAAAGAAAAATAAAGGAACATTCAGACATGACATAAGTAATAATAAAAGCAAAAATAATGCAACTAAGCATAGAAAATCATGAATAGACTATAGTTGGATAGAGGATACATATTGGGTTGCCTCCCAATCAGCAATTGATTTAACACTGCGGCATGATAGAGGACTCTTGATTAATAAGACTTCATCAAGATGGTATGCCTCGATCACTTCCTTCGACGTTTCAGCATGCCCTAGATAGATTTTGATTCGCTGGTCTTTCACCTTGAACCTCACACCCTCCTTGTTCTCTAACTCAAACGCACAATTAGGGAATAGTTGGGTGATCAAATACGGACCAGTCCATTTGCACTTGAGTTTCCCGAAAACAAACGCAACCTAGAATTGAACAAAAGCACCAAATCCTCAACCAAAAAATTGCGCTTCTCAATCTTTTGGTCATGATACTTCTTCATCTTTTCTTTGTAGAGGGCTAAACTTTCATATGCCTTAAAGCGAAATTCATCAAGCTCATTCAGCCCATTTAACCTCTGTTCCGCAGCCTCATTTCAATCCATTTTCAACTTCTTCATTGCCCACATGGTCTTATGCTCTAATTCAACATGTAAGTGACAAGCCTTGCCATAAACAATTTGGAATAGGTACATACCTATGGGAGTCTTGTATGCTGTCCGGTAAGCCCAAAGAGCATCATCAAGCCTCCTTGATCAATCCGTTCTACTAGCATTCACCGTTTTTGCCTAAATCTGCTTAATATCCTTGTTTGACACCTTAACATGCCCACTAGTTTGAGGATGGTAAGGAGTGGCCACCTTATGGCGAACCCCATATTTTTCCAATAATTCCTTAAACATCTTGTTGCAAAAGTGAGATCCCCTATCACTAATAATAGCCCTTGGGGTGCCAAATCTGGAAAATATGTTCTTTTTCAAGAACGCACTCTTCCCTTCATTATTCGCAAGTGCAATAGATTCCACCCATTTAAACACATAATCGACTGCCATAAGAATGTAATTCATCCCATGAGAACTCAAAAAAAGGCCCATAAAGTAAATGCCCCACACATCAAATAACTCAATCACAAGAATGGGATTTAGAAGGAGCTCTTGCTTTCGCAAAATGCCACCATCTCTTTGGCATCTATCACATGCCTTGGCGAAATCATGAGCATCTTGGTGGATAGTTGGCCAATAGTAGCCACATTGCAAGATCTTGTGAGCAATTTGAATGCCAGTATGATGCCCACCTACAGGCGAAGAATGGCATGCCTCCAAAACACTCAAAATCTCAACTTTCGGCACACAACGCCGAATAAGCCCATCAACACTAACTCCTATATAAGTATGGCTCATTCCAAAAGAATTTTTTTACATCTTTCATGAAAGTTTTCCTTTGATGAAAGGACAAGTCCGATGGGACGATATCACTAGCCAGATAATTCGCAAAATCTGCGAACCATGGAATCAAGTCTTGGGAGGCAGCCAATACATGCTCATCAGGGAAGGTATCATCAATGTCAGCCTTTTCACCCAAATCTCTCATTGATTTATCTTCTATTCGGGACAAGTGATCAACAACTTGATTTTCGGTCCCTTTTCTAGTTTTTACCTCAAAGTCAAATTATTGCAATAGTAATACCCAACGAATCAACCTCGGTTTCGCATCCTTCTTTTCCATCAAATATCTCAAAGAAGAATGATCAGTATGCACTATAACCCACGTGCCAAGCAAATAAGAGCGAAATTTATCAAAAGCAAAGACTACTGCAATGAGCTTTTGTTCAGTCACGGTGTAGTTCTTTTGGGCTTCATTAAGGGCTTTACTAGGATAGTAAATGGGATGAAGGATTTTTTCCCTTCTTTATCCCAATAACACACCAAGAGTAACCTCACTTGCATCACACATCACCTCAAAAGGCTTGTTCCAATCCGGAGAAATGATGGTGGGTGCAGACACCAACTTTTCCTTCAACTCACCAAATGTCTTAAGATAAGATTCATCAAAATGAAACTTACACTCTTTCTCAAGCAACTTGCACAATGGATGTGCAATCTTTGAAAAATCATTGATGAACCTCCGGTAAAAGCCTGCATGCCCAAGAAAACTTCTCACACCTTTTACAGAGATAGGTGGAGGAAGTCGCTCTATCACCTCAACTTTAGATCGATCAACTTCTATACCCTTCTTTGAAATGCGATGACCCAATACAATACCTTCTTTCACCATGAAGTGACATTTTTCCCAATTTAGTACAAGGTGGCAATCTTCATACCTCTTAAGAACCTCGGACAAATGACTCAAACACCGCTCAAAAGAGTCACCAACCACTGAAAAATTATCCATAAACACCTCAATAGTGTCCTCCACCATATCGGAGAATATTGGCATCATACATCTCTGAATGTGGCTGGTGCATTACATAACCCAAACGGCATTCTCTTAAATGCGAAGGTCCCATAAGGACAAGTAAAAGTGGTTTTCTCTTGATCTTCTGGTGCAATAGATATATTATTATAACCCGAATAGCCATCAAGAAAACAGTACCACCCCTTTTTAGCAAGTCTATCCAACATCTGATCTATGAAGGGCATAGTAAAATGGTCCTTATCAGTCCATGTTTTTAATTTCCGGTGATCTATACATACCCTCCATCCAGTCACTGGCATCATCGGAACAAGCTCATTTTTCTCATTGGAAACCACAGTCATTCCCCCTTTCTTGGATACACACTGAACAGGGCATACCCAACTACTATCGGCGATTGGATATATCACTCCAGCATCTAACCACTTAATAATTTCCTTCTTCACCACCTCTTGCATAGGTGGATTTAAACGTCTCTGGTGGTCAATACTTGGCTTATGATCGGGCATGAGTTGATTTTTATGTGAAAAAATCCCGAGAGGGATCCCAATAATGTCCGCAACAGTCCATCCAATAGCTCTTTTGAACCTTTTTAACACCTCCACCAAACTCTCAACTTGATGCACATTCAAATATAATGCAATAATTACCGGCAAAGTGTCACCTTTTCCTAAGAATACATACCTTAGATGAGATGGTAAAGCCTTAAGTTCTACTTTTAGAGACTCCTCTATATATGGTTTCGTGGGTGGAGACTCACGATGCTTCATATCTAACTCCAACTTCTTTGGTTTAAACCGCACTTCACCTCGATCAAGTGTCGCGACCAATGACTCATACTCTTCAATGCAATCACTATCAAAATTTATGATCACTGTCGCTAGTGCTTCTACACACAAAAGCTCTTCTATTTGTACCTCAGATGACTTTTCAACCCTGTAAGATATGGCAGACACCGATTGGCTCTCACCACTCTGCCTCATGGACCTATAAATATTAAATGTCACTTCTTCATTATTCAACTGAAATTTCATTTGCCCTTTCTCCATATCAACCAAGGCTCTACCAGTAGCAAGGAATGGTCTTCTAAGAATAATAGGCACCTCAAAATCAACCTCACAATCCCGAATCTCAAAATCGACCGGAAATATGAATGACTCCATATTTACTAACACATCGTGGACTATTCCAATAGGCCTTTTCACCGTTCGATCGTGCATCAGTAGTCACATCATAGTGGGCTTTGGGTCACCCAAACCCAATTTCTTGTAAATGGAGAGAGGCGTGAGATTTATGTTTGCCCCAAGATCACATAATGCTTTAGCAAAGTGTAATAATCCGATTGTCAATGGAATACAGTAGGAACCCGGATCTTCTTTCTTGTGCACTAGAGACCTTGTAGCAATAGCACTACAATGTTGCATTCTATTATCATCCTCAAAACTGATCGATCTTTTCTTAGTGAACTATATCTTTCATAAACTTGGCATAATGGGGCATTTATTCAAGAGCTTCTATCAAAGGGACATTGATGGAATGTTTTTTGAGCATAGTGATAAAACGCCGGTATTTACCTTCCTCGGTCTTTTTCACTAACCTTCCGTGGGAATGGAGGTGGTGTTTTAGGCATGGGGATCATCTTTTGGGGTACCTCAGCTTCTTTCCCCGTTTTGTCTCCTAACTCACCACTAACCTCCACTACCTCATCAGCGCCTCTTATCACATTTTCTACAGCAACGGCATCAGTGGGTCAATGGTTTGCTTACCACCTCGAGTTGTGACTTCCATACAATGTCCATCATTTTTTTAATTTTTGACAGTATTTCTAGAAAGAGTGCCCGGTTGGCGTGGGTTTACAGTCGAAGACAATAGGGTCATTTGCAACTCAAGATGCTTGATCGAGATTGCATGTGCATCAACTTTTTGCCCAATATTCGCTAAGTCACTCCTCAACTCTTTAGTGGGCTCATCACTAGCATCAAACCTCCTCATCATTTTCTGCAACATATCCTCAACTCGCGCCATACTACATCCACCATCCCTAGGAGCAACTTCACGATTTTGAGGTGGAACATAGGGCCCACTCCTATCATTTTCGTTACCATAGTTACCCCAGTTGAAGTTGTTGTCGCGGTTATAATTCCCATCTCGTACATAATGGACCTATCGGTTATAATTACCATAGTTCCGACCTTGATTTCCTTGACTCTGATTCCAGTTCTCCTGATTGGAGGCTTGGGCGTTTGGTCGGAAACCCCCTCGTCTGCTTATTTACCGCATAAGAGTCCTCCTCATAGTAATACTCATCAGTCGCCGGTGGTGGTTTAGACAAGTAGTTCACCGCATTTACCTTCTCTACACCCCCAGTGACGTGTTTCAACACCAACCCGAGCTCAGTTCTCATTTGAGACATTTCTTCATAAATCTCATTTGTGGCTGGGTTGTGTGCGGATTGCACTGCAAAAGTGTTTCTCCCAGTATCTGACTTCCCAGTTCTTCAAGCTTTATTATTTCGGGAGATTTTCTCCAATTTCTCAGCAATGTAAGCATAAGGAAACTCCCCATAAGAACCACCCGCTATCGTATCCAATACTGCTTTATTATTATCACCTTGTCCCCGATAGAAGTACTCTTTCAGTGACTCATCATCGATGCGGTGATTGGGGACACTTCACAAGAACGAAGTGAATGTGTCCCAAGAACTACTGACTGATTTTCCCGGTAGTTCCACAAAGTTATTCACCCTATCTTTGTGGTTTAGCTTCTTAGACACCTAGTAGTAACGTGCTAAGAACACATCCCTTAATTGATTCCAAGTGTAGATTGAGTTATAGGAGTTCGATAAACCATATAGAGGCCTCTCCCATCAGTAAGAGAGGAAACACTCTCAACCCAATTACGTTCATATTCAAATCAGACCTCCCTACACAAATCTTACACACCGATCTCACTTTGCGATGTGAACATGTGGATCCTCAGAAGGTAGCCCCGAAAACAAACCTCTAGTGGTGAGCATTTACATCAGACTACTAGTTACCACGAAAGTATGGTCGTGTGGTACGGGAGGCAAGACAAGTGGCCCGTCGGAGTCAGTAATATTATCATATCCCCTATAATACTCTTGAGGGCATGGAGTGGGAGGTTTCCTATGTATTTCACCTTTCCCACGATTTTCAGGTTATAATTGATCATGATCATCAACCGGTGGTGGAATTTCCAAGTTGTGATCATCATCAAGAATACCCAAATTGGGGTTCATTCTGCGCAGTGTACGCTCAAGCTCGGGGTCGGGTGAGAGTATGGGTTCTCCTCTACTCAACATACTTGGCATACACGGAAGTTAGATCTGGAAGAGATAAAAACAAAAAGAAAAAGAAAAATTAGGAAAATGTTGACTAAACTTTGGTAATAAGATAGCTCAAAGTTGATCTAAAAGCCACTTTCCACGGCAGCGGCGCCAAAATTTGATACGCTCAAATCTACTTCTTGAAAAGAAGTATAAGCGATCGTATCAAGTAAAGAACCTAACTATGACGTTGGAGTCGATCCCACGAGGAAAATGATTTAGACTTAACTTTAACATATTATTACTACTATTTAGTCAAGTCCTTTCTGAAAAAAAGTAACAAACAGGGGGATTTAAGCAATAAATGTAATTAGTTATTTCTAAATAAACAAGTGACAGGTTTAAAGATTTGATTTTTATCAAGTAATAAGAGTAACTAGGGCTTAAGTGTTCCCCACAGGTTCATAACGCGGTAATTCTAGCTATAACAATCCTTTCCTAGTCTCCTGCATGCAAAGTGGTAAGTTATGTATCCCTAATTCCTTGGTCCGGCAACTAGGAAATTTCACTCCGCACCTTGGTCCGTCTACGTGTGTATGCTTACTAAACCTTACCTTTACCTCATATTAAGCATCATAATCGATGTTTGTCTTATTTGTTACTTCTCACCAATCGCTACTAGCCTATTAGATAGTGTATACTAAATCTACGTTTATAATTATCTTCTTATTATCTACCTCCTTGGTCCGGTAAGTAGCAACAAGGCGAGTTTTAACGCGTGCACTCTTTAAAAAGACTTCTAAACGAAAGAATTATCAATACATGAAAGACACTATTCTAAAATCATTATTTTAGCTAGTTTCTACCTTGTTAATTACACATGGTTCCCACAACCCTAGCTATGGATTTAGTTACCCATGTTAATAATCACACAAGTCATATTAGTATGATAAGAATTCATGTACTTACTTTGATGAGATTGAAGAAAATCCAGAAAATTACTTGAATTAATCAATAAGCTTGCAATAAACGATTACCGAAAAATAGAATAACTTCCCAAAATCATAAGTTCACAACTAGAACAATAAAATCTTAAAAGTACCCAAGAGTCTAACCCCAAAAACGAGGTTTTTACAAGTATTTATAATAGACAAGTCCTAACATAAAAGGGAAATCTATTTAAAGAAAATCTTCCCAAAAACGCGTCTCAGTCAACGACTAGAGCAACAGATCGTCGAGGTCACGACGGACGTCGAGGCCCTCCATCGTTCCATACTTTACTTCTTTTTCTGCTGATCTCTTCACCAACTTTTTGTTACCATAGACGGATATGGATGACGGTCCGTTGCGTGCACAATGATCCGTCGATGGCTTCTGTTCCTCCATAATTAGAATCTTTTGAAGATGGGTACTGGGCTACTTTTTCCCTTAACGTTGACGGATGTGCAGGACGGGTTGTCATGGCTATGACGGTCCGTCGAGAGCCTCCGTAGCCCCATACTTGGTCAGAATTCCCCAACTTCCTTTAGTAGCCTTTTTCTTCGTACGATGGTGGCCATCTACGGACCGTCGATGGCTCCGTAGGTCGTCACTTCTACAATTTTCAGCACAATTCTTCCACGTTCTCCTGGACAGATTTCCTGCAAACGAAGAGAAAACAACATTAAAACCAATACAAAAAGGCCTTAGACACACACTAAACTTAAGAAAAAAGAATTGAAAGTACCGTGAAATCACTGTACATCATAAACCAATAGTAATAAATAAATAAAAATAAATTAAATTGCTTTAAAATTGTATTACACAATATTAAAGTTGAATTAGAAGAGAATTTAGAATGAATTAAAAACGTAAATAACAAAAGAAAAGACAACGGTCCATAAACTGAATTAAACTCATATTATCCATGAATAAAACTTATACCATATGTATCTTATAGATTATATTTGCTTTTATCACTAAAAAAATTAGTGATGGTTGCAATATGTATTAAAAATGTATTGTGCATATCTTATAAATGTATTATTTGTGTGCTACAATGATTCTTGTTGGTACCCTTAAAATGATTGAAGTGTGTAATACATATTATAAATGTATTATTCATGAATAAAACATGTATATATGTGTCTTATAAATTATTTTTGATTTGTATCACTAAGAATGTAAGTGAGGTTTGTAATATGTATTAAAAAAGTATATGCATGTATTATAGATGTGTTACCTACAACACTTTAGCTTATATCATTAAAAAAGAAGTGAAGTTTGCAATGTGTATTATAAATGTAGGATGTATCGTTCATGATTTTAGTATAATTTTAATACAATTGTGAAGTATATCTAATACAACTTTAATACAAATGCGATATAGTTTTGTAAACCTCATCCTTTACGAGATTCAATCCAATATTTTTCCTAAAATCAATTTTAAATTTAATTAAACCCTCTTAAAATTGAGATCTGAACTCCGAACAATATTTTCAACTATTTGTAGGAACAACCTATCAAAACTAATTGCAAATGAAAGAGCAGTCAATGAGTCGTAGACTAAATAAAATTTGTATAAATAATTAATTAGACAAGTAATCTAATTGTAACAAATGAAGAAACATATAAACTGTCAAATGAATTAAACTTGAATAAAAAAATGTATTACACAGATATTAAGTTGAATTAGAAGCGAATTAAACATGAAAGCAAAATGTAGCAAAAGAAAGAACATTATGTGATTTGTAAATTGAATAAAACTTGTATCAATAATGAACTAAAGATGTAAATTCAATCATAACAAATCAACCATTAAATTGCAAAATAAATTAATTTATATTAAAGGCCATACACAAAGATTAAAGTTGAATTAAGCATGGATAAAAAAATGTAACTAATGAAACACCAGACAATGATCTATAAAGTGAATTAAACTTATGCCAATAATGATTAAACAACTAATCTAACAATAACAAATAATAAACTATAAAATAAATTAAATTTGCATTAAAAATGCATTACACAATATTAAAGTTGAATTAGAAGAGAAAATTAATAATAAATGAAAAAAATACCTACAAAAGACAAGACAATAATCTACAGATTGAACTAAAGTTGTATTATTCATGAATAATACATGTATTATATGTGTCTTATAAATTATTTTAGTTTGTATCACTAAGAATATGAGTGATGTTTGCAATATGCATTACAAATGTATTACAAGTGTGTTAATTTATTTTGGTTGAGATCATTAAAATGGAGTGAAGTTTGTAATATATATTACAAATGTATTGTTCATGATTTTAGTATAATTTTAATACAATTATGAAACATATCTAGTACAACTTTAATACAATCACGATACCGTTCCATAAACTTTGCCTTTTTTGAGTTTCAAACTTAATTTTATCCTAAAATCAATTAAAAACTTAACCAAACCCTCTTAAAATTGGGATATAAACTCCAAACGACATTTGACTTATTTGTAGGAACAACCAATCCAAACTAAGCACAAAATTCGTAAAATTCAAATAACATTGGGATACTCCTTTTCTTGTCGTGTTTATGAATAAAAATAGTGAAATATGGGAAAAACATATTTAAAAACAAATATTTAAATGAAAACTTTAAAAAAAAAAAAAGGAGGAATAAAAAAGAGAGTAGGAAAAGAGATTGACACAGAAAGAGACGGATGAAGAAGCAGAAAAATAAAAAAAAAAAAGAAGAGGAAGAGAAAAAGGGCAGAGAAAGAGGCCATACAATTTTTTAATTCTAAAATATTATTATATTTAGTTTGAAAAATTATTTTGACATAAATGATAAATACCCTTTTAATATGATGTATTTATGTGATTAAGGCTCCATAGCAAATTATACTGTAACTATAAAGCATAATTAGATCAACTATGCTATAGATCATTATTTACTTATATGTTTGCCTTAATTGAAATTTTCCCTTGTCTAACTTAAACAACAGAAGGCATGAAAAAGAAATGGTTGCATGGACCGTTTATTCTCATGCTTGAAGGCTCGATTCGCACTTCCGATCACAATTCAAAAGATAAACTAATATTTAGTGTTTGATTAGAACTTGTAACTGACTATATGCTGTCTATAATATTTGCAAGTATTAAAAATCTGCGGGTCTGCATTGTCTATATTAGATTTTTGGTACATTAAATTGCTTCATTTATATCAATATTCCAACAGCACCGACATAGTAAACCAGTTTCACGACAAAAATAGAATAAAATAACCATTTATACAAAGTTGAAGCATAAACTGGACAATTATTGCAAGAGGCTAAAAATTTTCCCTACTTGTAGTTTGATGGAAAATCAAATAAAAGGAGTTGCATTGACTAATATTTTACATGTTAAATGGATATTCAGTCAGCATCTGTTTTACATCTATCAAAAAGATGGTTCCCCACCAAGGATCTATTATTTCCTTTTGAGGACCCAGAAAGGAAAAAGAACATTGCACACATGTACAAATCTATGATAAATAAAATAAAAGAATAAGAATATTTACCCAGCCATGTTTGATCTCATTAAACATTGTAAACCTGAAAACGGTCAAGCTTTGTGATTCTCCTACATGCATGCCGGATCCAGATTATAATCCACGAAAAATTGTCAACCATGATGCATGGAAGACCTAGATGAATATATAAACTCCAGAAAGCACCATTCCCAAATAAAAGGCAAAAGATGGATGCCAATTGGATATTCATCCTGTACAAAAGTTCTTCTGATATTTGAAGTTGTTTGAACCAGCACCTGCTTTCAAACCAAAATGACAAGCAAAAATAGAAATAGTCAGGCATGGTGTGAATAAATAGAACAAGAACAAGATATTCTTTTCTCACAGGCTAAGAATGCATTTATCCACCGGAAACAAAACTCCAACTCACAAAAGACTAAGAGAGTATGTGTGTTGAGTTCACTCAATATTTCTGTGGTGAAACATTCACACTTTGAAGTCAATGTCGTAAGAAGTGATTTAATACCTGAAGATTGCTCAGTAACCCAATCTGACACACACCAACAATAAGGTCAAACTGTATCCTCAGGTTTCCATGTTCTGGCTAGTGCTGGACATATTTGGCTTGCCGCAATCACCTGATGAACACTGCAAGTTCAAAATACCATTGGAAGATCTCACATCCATGAAAAGAATGCCAATAAAACTAATAGAAACAAAGTTCCATCATTGCACTTCAGAGGAACTCCATGAGATGACATAAGAGAAGCTGCTGAAGCATAAACAACCGAGTCAACCCCGTACAGCAACTTAGCATCCATGTTTCAGAGAGTACCATTCTTTGGTTAAATACCCAGAGAACTGCACACTTACAACCATTTTATGATGCTATCCTTCCTTGGGCTTGTAACATGGAATACTTTTCCCTGTAGTTGGGCTCCATGCTTGTCAGAAGCAGTGAACATCAAGATTCTTCAAATAGTGATTGCATAAAGTAGAGCTTATGTCATTCATTTGACAGATGAAGTAACCCCCGCATTTGAAGGTATGGATTCTCCAGGAGTTTTTCATTGTTGCTCTGCAAAGAACAGCATAAACCCAAACGGGAATCAGTTATGACAATTCCGGCCCTATATCTGTAAAATCATAAAACCGATGGATTTTCCATGATCCAGCACTACCCAGGGGTGATCTAATAATGAAATGATAATATCATGAGGAAAGCTTTTACAAATGAATGTAACATACCAATTTGGACAACTAAATCTCAATAGAAACAGATTAGCTATCTGCAACCTACCATTTGCTTTTAGTTAGTATACCAATATATGACAGCTTAACAGATTTAGCAGAAAACTGCTGCTTCGCATGAAATGGCCCTACGAATCATGACACATTAAGTCAGCAATTCTGCCGACACAGTCATGTTTCATAGAGCAGAACACAAGTGTCTAACCTAGGGATCTCAGCATTTCAGGGATACTTCACTGTAAGAATGTCTAGTGGGAAAATCAACCAAACAGCAAACACACATATACCAGCTACCAGAAATAACATGGTCCAAGTGGACATCAAGAACCAGAAATTCAAGACAATGTTGGAATTTTCCAGTGGATGCAACTACAGAATGTATTTCACCACCAATGATAGAACCAGAATATGCCATGATGAGGCTCTGGAAACAAACTCTTAGAAGAAACTGGTATTTATCATCATGCAGACAAAATTTGTAGAGAACAAACAACACATAGTAACTGTTTATCATCACACCAGTCCCATAAATTTTCTATCAAAAACGCTACAAAAAGAGAGGACCACACCTGCTGAGCTCTAGAAACAAGGTTATGCAGCATGCGTTGGTAATTTTCCGGTTCCTCTGTCATCATCCTCTGCAAAATACCAATTTCAGATTATTTAATACTATAGTGGGACTCATCATTGCCAAAGATCAGGAAAGCAACACGAAACTTGCCTTCAGAAGAAACATTGAAGAGTAATATGCCACTCTTGAGTCTGTATCATCCAACAACTCTCTGCAAAATAACCATATGTTCAGAATTGATTATGAACTTCTAAATTAACTAAAATATACTTTATTCGAGAGAAAAAGTATCTAGTAATCACCTAAAGAATTCCTCCCCACCAACTTCTTTAAAAGCCGCAGGATCTGCTGTGCATTTACCAATTAAAAGCAGGAGAAGAGTGGCTCGTATATCAGAGGTGGAACCAGGAACATTTCCTCTTCCTTTGCTGCCAACAGAAACGCCTAATGCAATATTATCAGTTGCGGCACCAGCAAGTTGGATTAGAGGCCAATAAAATAAAGCAGCAGGAACACGTGCAACCAATTGCATGGGAACAATGGCCTGTCCATGGAGAAGCAGCGCCGCCATGGATGCAGTTTCTGGTTTTGGAGGCTCTTTGTTTCTCTTGAGTTTATGGTTAGTATCTTCAATGTGTTCCTCCCAGCCAAAGCTTTCCTGTCGAGGTAAGCTTTCTCCTGGACCAAGCTTCTTATTCCAGCTAACGTCTTTGATACAGATTGTAGGATCATCCATAGATGTCACCGTTGAAGGGGGGACTTTTAGGCACAGTTGAGAAAAAAGAATTTCACACATCTGTTGAAAAGATTAACAACAATATTGGAGTGAGACACTGATACTGACTATTAATGACACAGGTAAACAGCAGCAGGAAGATACAACTACTTGTGGTAAACAGTCCACTAACCATCCTTTGTATCTTCATTGATATGTAAGTTGGCATTACGTAAGATGATCACCCTATGGGCAGTGCAACCCCTAAACAACAGACAAAATAAGTGGGACTCGCAAGGGTTGTATCATGACACTGAAGTCCATAGACCATAGTTATCCAAAGCACTGTTGTGAATAAGGTTTAAATTTCTCTTTCAAGTGATGGGAACAAAATATTTATCCTTCCTAAATAAGTATGATTATTGCTCTCTGTTTCAAAAGAAGTATGACTATTGCTCTGTTCAACAGAGAACTATAAAATCATTATAGGATGCAAATATAATTCAAACGCATACACCTCTAAAGGTCAAATAACAAGGCATAAAGGTGCAATTGTCATCTTACTCAAGGTCTACAATTTAAATCCTATTAGGACCACCATGTCTGAAGCATTTCAAGACTGAATTATTTTCCTCTTTCTTTCCTCCTACCTTTATTCTCTTCTCTTTTTTAACCAGAAAGAGACAGAAGAAATCACCTTTAGTATATTCATGCGGTCGGTTTCATTTATCTGGGCCATCAGGGACAACGCACTGTTCATGATATCAATGACTGCATTTGCTTTCTCGAGACGACTTTTATTATGCAGATCTCCAACCATTTCACCACTAATTGCGTGTTGGACTTCACTTTCATCTAATAAAAACTTGCAGCGCATAAGAAGCCTCTCCAAAACATATAAAAAGCCCCATCTAATGAGGTTGTTTTTCGATTTTATTAGCCCACACATGAGCCATATGGATAATGGGACATCTAAATCAGGTGAATAGTCAATAACACTGGCTTGAGAAATTTTCTCCTGCAAGCTTCTGATGCTTGACCATATACTAGCATCCCCTTCCTCGACAATCTCTGTGATGATCAAATCCCCCAACCATAGATAACCATTGTGACGACACTGAGTTCTTTCAGAATGAAGAAGAGAATGTAAGGTGGCCCAAGAGAGCTTCGCTTTCATGCCAAAACTGTTTCCATAAGCTCCATCAATACTTTCCAGGGATTTGCAAGATTTAGTTATCTGCCTCATATGAGCGAATTCCTTATCAAGATGAGTAAATGACTTTATAAGCATCTCAAAATTGTAGACAATTTTCCCCAAGAGCTGCAAATGAAATAGAGATCAGACTACCACAAGAAAGAAGAGATAATTCATTAAGAAAGTCTGTACAATTATCGTGAATGGAAGCAAGGAGCAGTATGTAGGTCTATACAAACTCATACAGAAGACTAGTAATAACAGCCTTTCATTTCTTTGCAAAGTCTAAGAAAAATAAAACAGGTTCAAGGAAAATGACAGATTCTGATATGCGTCACAATACAAAGAGCTTTTCATTTATGCCTTGAAATTATCCCTATTTTATAGGCTCCGTTTAGCATGAGCATCACGAAGTTCAAACAAAAGATATGGAAAGCTGTTATGGCTGTTTCGCTACAGAAAAGGTCAAAAATGCACCTAAAGTGTGTGATATTCACCATACTTGTTCTCCCTTAATAGTTTGGCCCAATTACGCTCCCCAATTGTTACTTTGTTGGGCCAAAAATGTGGGTATTTCACACAACTTAACAGAAGGCATATTGATTACATGCATGGTGTAAGGGCATATAAGTCCAATTTAGTTCTTAACTGCAATTATGCAACAATTTGTGAAGTTGCATTTATGAAGCAACATGGTTAAATTGTAGTGAATTTTCTAACCCATTTTTAAGCGAATTAGCATGCCATTTTGTATAATCTAACTTAGAAGTTCTAGGTAAAGAGACAAGAATCATGATATCATAAAAACAAGAAAATGCACCATATTCGAAACACAGTATCTTTACATTTTATCGAATCACAAAAATGTCATAAGATTGCTTCAAATCACCAAATGCCGTGAAATTCTATCACATCAAAAATATGGTTACTTTGCACAAAAAAAGACACAATTAAACCTGCTTCAAACCTGAAATTGTCTTTACATTTCATCAAACGACCTAATGCCATTAGATTCCATCGATCCTGAACATATAGTTTTCAATTAAGGATGATTACGGACAAAAAGAAATTGTCTAGCAATCTTTTAATAAACTTTCTGTTAGTTGGGAAGAATATCTTTTAAATTTAAGTTCTTGCGCTTTAGTTTTGTTTTTCAGGAAAAGTAGGGGCATCGGGCATTCATAATATTGCTCAGCCACTTGTCCTTCCGTTAATCTCTCCCAAATTTGTGGGTTAATGAAATCTTAGAGCATTCAGTGGTTTATATTTTGTGGTTTGAAGCAATGTAAAGAATTTTCTTGTTTAATGACATTATGGTTGTTGTAGTTTAACCTAGGACTACTATTCACAACATACACGGTGAAATCCCACGAGTGGGGTATGGGGAGGATAGAATGTACGCAGGCGTTACCACTACCTATGGAAGTAGAGAGGTTTTTTCCTAAAGATCCTCGGCTCATAGTGCAGCAAATGCAGATATAAAGATGCAAATATAACAACTAATAAGAGAAGCAATGCAAAGCCTACAAGAAAGGAATCAAGAACAACAAAAATAGTACAGAAACTGAAACACAATAAACAGATGATGTTAATATCAAAGCAAGAACTACAAGAATACGGCTACAACGACAGATACCAACAAGCCTAAACCCTCAAAAAGCAAGGTAACACTCCACTACCTACAATTATCTTTCCGGGTTTGGGTAGGTTAAATTAGTTTTGGATAATTATTTTTTTCCAAACACATCAGAATGTGTCACATATTAAATCTAAATGAAAAGGCTAATTAATCTAAATAACGGATCTGTTTGTGATTAGGGTAATAAAGGGCCACAAAGGTTGACAATGAGGGTATTTCGTGGCCAATAGGTCAACAGATGGTAGTTTTGTACAATATTTTAGGCCCTTTTTATTTTAGGCTATTAACTATGTTGATTAGTCACCAAGAAACACAACCAAATTACTATTCAATGAAACAGCATATAGTGGCATCAATTATTTTACAAGTTATCACAAAGAAGCACAATTAGATAAGCTTTCGATGTTTTTAAATAACACACTATCATGTCTGATGGCCAATGAAATTAAGCAAGAAATGAAGTTAGCATTACCATTGAAAGTCGGTCAGAATTTGGATATTTGGACAATGCACTAGATATTGGGCGTTGGAGAAGCTCCAAGATGCCTTCCAATCCAAGCTTTACTGATATATGCAAAGCTTCAGGTGCATCTGCAAGCATAAGCAGCATAGCGACAGGTTGGACTTCATCATCACTGTAGTCTGATGTTCCACTAGCTATGCATGACTCATTTATTTGATGCAAAGCATAATCAAAAAGCACCAGGTACAGATTCCTTCTTTCCTCCCTTGAGTTTGAAAGCACTAACTGCGTTGATGGAAAAAACTTACTTTTAAGCAAAACCTTTCTCCTTGTGCTACATACAAGTAATCACAACTGAGACTGCAAGTAGACCAGAAGAGTTTTTCCTAACAGCTTATGAAACAATGGAATGATTCAGACTCTGCATGGTGTAAAAATCATTTTCCTGCTCCAACTTTTAAATAAAAATAAAAAAAACCCTCCCCAGTCCCCAACTTTAGACTATTCCAGCTAATCACACGAAATCTCTTCAGATATTCTGCACATTTTAGGATAACTAATAGCATATAAACCAGAAACATTGATAATCCTCCTGCTCAGATACAAAGAAAGCTTCTACAGATACTTGACCCAAGTTTAGCTTGTATCAGAAACAATATACACTTAGGGGTCTTTTGGTGTGATGGATAGGGAAAGATAATCTTGGGATAAGTTTTTAGTACTCCTCAATTCTTTGTTTGGTTTCGAAGTCCGCGATAACTAATCTCAGGATTGATAATTGGTACAGGGATAAGTTATCCCATCTTGTGGGTAGAATAGTAAACCGGGATAACTTATCCTGTAAAATGTGTAAAATAACAAAAGTACACCCCTTAAACCCTCTTTTATGCATTACTTTTACATGCATGTATTTTCACATATCTATATCATTTATAATAATATTCACAATCTTCACTACTCGTTATTTTTATGATAATATATTTCTCCATTAAAAAATACAATATATAAATATAATTATTATTTATGAATATATTAAATGTTGGATTTATTTGACTAATTCGTATGTTATATATATTTTGATTTCTCTTAAAATGTTGACTCCATAGCTGAATTATATATTTTTAATTAATAGTTTAGTCACTAGAAAATTTTTATTTTATATATCAACTAAAATAAACATAACTTTAATATTTTAAAATATAGGAGCAATATGTATTAATATGAAGTGACGTAAACATTAAATATCTTTTACTTAAACAAACTAAAAATAGAAGTTCTATTTTTAAGCTAAATAAGATGGAATTTTTGTGATGACGAGGGAAACCCGCAGCCGCTACCCTTTGGGTGCGTACAGGGTAAAAAATCCTCTCCTATGCAATAGCTCGCAAACCACATAGGGAGGTAACCCGCACTAGGCAAGCCCAGTGCAACGAGCCCCGACCCAGAAGATGGAAGTTCTATTTTTGAAAACACACCACACAATCACATGGGAATGCACACATAAAAATAATTAAAGCTAAAATAAGATGGAACTTTATTTTTAAGAATGAATAACTACAGCTTGCAAGGATAATATAAAAAAGTAAAATAGAGTGGAGGCTGTTTTTTTTAACTGACAACTTCTTCTTCTTTTTTTGAAACAGGCAACTTTTTCTATTCCTTAGCATTAAGGGCTATGCTGCCCACCTCCAAAAAACTGTTACAAGAAAGGGAAAACTGTTTTTGTGAACCAATAGAAGAGCAGGTCTGGCATATCAGAGTGATGTTGACTGTTTTTGAAGCTATTTTGGCCTGAAGGTAAACTGGAGGAAAAGCAATTTATTTCCCATCAAAGAGGAAAACCACATTCATACTCTGGCTGGCATCTTAGGTTGTGGGGTGGACGAACTCCCAACTGTTTAGCTTGGCATGCCCGTTGGTAACAAACACGGTGATCTAGATATTTGGGATAACATCATAGAGAGGACAGAGTAAAATTAATCTAAACGGAAAGCTCAGCACATATCACTTGGAGGAAGAGTCACTCTTATAAACTGTCTTAAACTCCCTTCCCACCTCTGTGATGTCACTGTTTCCTATCCCTTCCAGTTTATCTAAGAAATTGAACAGGCTCAGCAGGAATTTTCTACGGAAAGGAAACAAGAAGGGTGGGGGATACAGTTTAGTGAAGTCGGAAGAAACTCAATTGAGCAAAAACCAGTGAGGACCAGCCATCAGAACCTAAAGCACATAATCAGTAACTTCTAGTGAAGTGGTTATGGAGGTTTAGTGAGGAAGAGGCTTCCTCTGGAAACAGGTCACCTCTCACAAGTATGGTCAAGAAAGTCAATGAACAATGAGGTCAAAAGTACTTATAGTGTTAGTGCGTGGAGAGCTATCAGATCAACATGGACAAAATGCAAGGAAATACCAGAATCAGAGTTGGAAATGGGCTCAAAACTCTTCTACTGAAAGATCTCTAGACAGGCCAATCCACTCCAATCCACTCTGCAGGAATCCTTCCCTGATTTAATTCTAATAAGCTACAATCCTGAAGCTACAGTGGGGGAATGTTGGTCTCCCCAAGGTTGGAACCTAACATTTAGAAGACACCTTAACGACCGGGAAGTGGAGAGGAAGGCAAACATGCTGAACGTACTAGGGGTCTTCACTGGCACAACTTCTAATCCAGATTCTTTGAGATGGAAATACACAGAAGACAGCATCCTCTCAGTGAACAGACTTTACAAGAAGGAAAATAGCTGCTCAACACATGGGGAAGTCTCAAAGCTCTGGAAGTCCTTATGGAAGATTAAGGCCCCTACTAAATCAAATGTTTCACTTGGTTGATGGTCAGAAGGGCTTGTCTGACTCAAGAAGTTCTCCAGAAAATAGGGAAATAGATGTTTTTTGTCCAATGAAATTGGGGAAACAGATAACCATTTGTTCCTGCATTGCAAATTTACTGCTCAACTGTGGCACCTATTCTTTACTCTCACTAAAATAGAGTGGACAATGCCTGAGCACACAGCTGACCTGTTGAGTTGTTGGATCAGAAGAGGTGGCAGCAAAAGTCAGAAGAAGTGGTGGCGGATGATACCTTCCTGCATTTGGTGGTCAGTGTGGGAAGAAAGAAATAGGAGATGTTTAGAAGACAAAGTTAAGTTCATTTGGTGGCGATGATACCGTCCTGCATTTGGTGGTCAGTGTGGGAAGAAAGAAATGGGAGATGTTTTGAAGACAAAGTTAAGTTCATTCATGTTGTAAAATGGAGTTGTCTAGTCACATTATTTTTTTGGTGTAAGGAGAACTGTACAGAGGAAATGGATGAATTTGTTGACTTTAGGAGCTTTGTAAACCTAGACTCTATTTTCTCTTCTTGTAAAAAGTTTTTGAAGGTGACCAGCATCCCTTAATGTTGAGGAATACTACAACAGTACTTTTGTCCAAAAAAAAAAAAAAAAGTGGTCTCAAACTCTTGTTGGGGTATGGGGCTCTTAATAAAAAGCCGAGAGAAAGTGTGAAAACACCCATAAATTTAATGAGAATCTAGGGGGTGTATTTCACTCATGTTGCAAGTTCGTGGTGTATTTAAGTACAGTTAGTCAAGTAAACAGGTGTATTTAAGGATGTCAATAGTTCGAGGATAAATCTAATAATTCCCACCAAGTTTAGAGGCATTTTTAATACTTCTCTCAACCAAACGACCCCTCAAAATATACACTAGGCACAAAATTCCAGGCAAAAGTTATTCCCATTTGATGGACTCCCACTACAATTTATATTCCTAACAATAGGTACAAAATGCCAAGCAAAAGGTACTCCCACATGATGGGCTCTCAGACAACTTTACATGAATTATAACCAGGGATAGGGCAGTACCTCTACAAATATGAATTCAATTCCTCCGGTCAGATCAACCTGCTGAATAAGAAATTCAGGTGTAGCTGAAAGAGCTTTATTAGATATTTCCGGATTCTCATAAAACATGTTTGTTAGCATGCCAATAAGCTTGCTGTGAACTATTTCAGCCCAAGAATTCATCCTGCTAACACATATAAGTACCTGAACAACCTGCAAGAGTATTAAGAGAAAAGTTGGAACAAACACCAAGCACTTTTGAGATTAACATTAAATTAGAAACAGAAGTGCTATACATGTGAGAAAGACTAATATTAGATGCACAACCATCACTTCATTGGTCATATGGGCATTCTTTTAGAGATAAACAAATTATAACACTGGGTGTTGACACTCATATTTAAAATTTTGAAGAAGATTAAGAGACAAATTGAAACTAGTAGAGGAGAACCTAAGGTCATTAAGGACAAAATACAATTAAAAAAAAAAACTAGTAGTGGAATGTTATTACTTCACTTGGTTTTTGATGTAAAGAACAGAGTATAGAAGAGGAAATCAAACTAGTGGATTTTATAGGTTTTTTGTGAGTATCCCTTTTTGTAAACTTTTTGGAGGTGACCAGCATAGCCTTAATGCTGAAGGAATACAATTTACCAATTTCAAAAAAAAAAATACAATAAAATAAAATGCATCCAACTTATCCTTCATTTTCATGTACTTATAAGCTCTTCAGTTTACCAGCATCACCATATAATATCTTTATTTGTATAAATTCCAGTCTCAATACTTCTATTTGTCTAATACTTCCTCCATTCTATTTTATGAGGCACTATTTCCTTATTAATCCGTTTCCAACAGAATGGCACCTCTTTGTATTTAGAAAAATTTAATTTTAACTTTAATGGCATGCGTGCAGAAATTTCATGGCCAAGTTAATACCACAAACTCAAAAGCCTTTATTTCTTAAAACTTCACTCCAAGTAACTATGCCAGTTAAATTGAAATGCAGGGAGTAATTACTTTCTTTTTCAAAAATCTACTTCATCTACCAATATTCTTCTCCTCTTTTTTTTTTTTTTGGATAACCAAGAAATACATTGCTACCAGATTTGAAACTAGGTGGATAATGTGTCTGTCACTCAAACATTTTCTTTTTGACTACAACAACTGACTCAGTATTTAGGAACTCATAATGTTCATTGATAAATAATAAATGAAATTGATAAATTTCATTTGTCAGTCATATCATATATCTATTTCCTTTTTATATGTTTAATTGAACTGTCAAATCAAGAAGTTAAGTCCCCTACTATAAACACATATCTCTACTTTCCGGAATTTTATGGAAGTCCAATCACATTGTTCCCTTAACTATACTTGTATAAAACCAAGTAGTTGAAATATTCTCCATAAAAAATAAAGTGAATAAGATGCGTAACAAACCTAGGTATAGACTCACCCTTATGTCAAGACCTTTAAGTCTGCTCCTCCTTATTCTGCCTCTATCACAGACAAAATATAGTAAACAGCTGAGAGAAGAAGCCCAGATGGATTCTTCCTTTTCTTCTGTCTGTTCATCACATTGTGAATAGACTTAGAATGAGAATAGCACTTGAGTCATCATCATCGTACAATGTATTTAAGAAAATATATGTGAGTTAAAAGTATGAGAATAAGTGAGAAGCAGGAGACAATGGTGGATCAAAGGACCATTACTTTCAACCATCAAAGGGTCTGCAAAGATGAAACTAATGAACTTAATTTTAAATTTAAGCAACAAAATAGCCTAAGAACCAGCACCTGAAATCTGAGCACAGAAGACACAGTTCATCTACCTAAGTGATTCAGGCGTTTATGAGCCCATGATTCCACATCTAAATATGAGTCAAATCTGTCCACTTCTGGACAAATTGAGGCAGCTAAAATGTGTAAAACTTGCACACCAAGAAACCTTACATTGAGGCACGTTTTTAGCCCTTAAGATGGGATGACTTGCTTCCCAATAAGCATGAAGATGAGCACCTAAATCAGATAAGGAACGCCTCCTACTTGGCGCCAAACTTAGAAAAGTCAAAAGCTTCCTAATTCGTTTCCTAGTTTGTTATGGAATATTTTCCTAAATAGTTACAACCATCTTTAATGCTTTCCAAGGTAGCTAGGATTTTATACTAGTATTTTTTTATTTAGCTAGTTCATATTTCATTATTGCTTAGTTGTTCAAACCAATTTCTGCTGTAAATAGCTGTGCTTTGTTTTGTATTAGACAGATTCTTTATGATGAATAATATCGGATAACTTTCTCTCTTTCTCTTGTGAGTATACGGCTACCTTGGGTTTCTTCAACATTCAAGTCTACGCTTTTAGGAGATAAGTTTCAATTCTTCAAAATCTTAGATTACTTTATTCACAGGTTTAAGCTTATGATTCTTCTTCGTTATTCTGTCAGAATCAGAAATGGTATTATGTGTTAATTTTCTACTAAAAATGTGATTAGTTTAGGTTAATTGTGTTATTAGGAGTCAATTTCGAAAATTAGACTTATCTTGAAGTTTTTGATTTGTTCTTAAATCGAAGAAATACTTTCTTGAATTCAATTAATTCTTAATTTCAAAAATAAAATATTGTCTATTTTATTCTCTTCTAAACTTTCGGACATTTCTTTCAAACCCTGATTTTCATTATTATGTTCTTGGGTCCCTGAGGCGGTTGAGTGTTGTGAAAGGTGATTGCCTCATCACCAATGGCGGGAGGTGAGGCAAGGCGACCCTTCATCGCCTATTAGCTTTGTTGCGAGGCGATCTTCAAAAGGTGATGGCATGGTGACAAAGGCAAGAGGCAAAAAAGTGTCGCCTTTTGTATTTTCTTTAAAAAGGCAACCAATTTAGGGTTTTAAAAGTTCAAAGGTGGATTTTCTTTCAAAATTTGCACTCGACTTAGACTACGAGTCTGACTCAACCAGTCGACTCGACTAGACTTCTCCGGCGACTAGCGAGACTTTTCCGGCAACTCCAAAGTCCAACCAATACATATTTCTTCTTTTCTTCTTCTAATTTCTTTTTCTTTTCTTTTTCAAATTTCCTCCACTGTTACCTTCTAAACTGTTTTTTTCTCACTGTTTTGACTTTTGCTCTTCTTTTTTTCTCATTCAAGTTCTAGACTTTTAGTATGTACTATCTATTTTCAATTTTTGAATTAAAATATTTGCTAATTTATTATTGCTATGGAAATTTTGATTATATATCTATGCAATTAAATATTTTAATTTTTTGGTATAAATTGGGGCTGCACTTTAAAACCGCTGTGGCGATTCAAACCCTTATCGCCTTTCGCTGTCTAAAACATTGGCTGAGTCTATCAAACTGCAACAATTCAATGTCAAGTATAAATTTTTTATTTTAAAGCGACGTACGTTTTCATATATACTTGTAGAAGAGTATACTGCACAAGTTGTGAAACCACCTCAAAATTTACAAGTGATCCAAAAAGGAAAGATGCAACAGAGTCAGATTCTATATGTAATCTAAGACATCGAAAATAGACTCACAATCCACTGAAAGTTCCTATTTACACCAAAAATAGTACAAAACTAGACAGTTCATTTTCACCCTTGGTATAGAACTTCTTTATCTTCAAAGCATCTCTGGTCTTCTCTTCCCACTTTTTTTTTAACTGGTAACTTTGTATCCTCAGCATTAAGGGCTACGCTGGCCACCTCCAAAAGTGTTAGTATCCACCAAATGCAAGCTGGGACAATTTTCCATCTCTCTTTTTGACTAAACAGATTTCCTTCTATACTCCTAAGGTCCATATTAGGAAAAGGAGAGTGAGGAGAAGAGGGGTAGCCCAAGTGACAAATAAATCAATTACACTTCCATTACCCAACTGATACCCTTCAAGTTGATGAAGATTTTACACAATTGGCTTAACCACAGACAAGGGAGAAAAAGATGATTAATTGTTTCAGCATGCTCCCCACAAAAGTAACATATTAAACAAATCTGAAGGCTCCTCCTAGCTAGGTTGTGTTGAGTCCGAGCTGCCTAATTTGCCGGCTACCAGAAAAACATGCTACTTTGTATGGAATTCTAACTTTTCATGTCATTTTCCAGGGCTAACAACCCACCTGATTGTTAGTTGTATTAAGTTCACTATAAGTTGTCTTGAAGTAGAATTTTGTCATGCCTATCACCTTGCCCCCACATGTTGTCCTCGGCTTCAGACATCCCTTTGAATTGTGCTTAAGTATTGTAGAAGTCACCTCCTTATCACTAAGTTGTCTTTTGAAGCTCAAGTTCTACCCCTGTAATGACCAAGCTTCTCCCAATGATATCTCTTTTTCCTATCATAGAATAAAGAGATCTGGATATGTCTGCTGCAATGGCTCATGTTAGCCAAATGTCTTTCTAGAAAGAAGACAACCTTCGTCCATTTCCAACCATAAGAAAGGACTTTCTCACAACTGATGGCCATAAGTTCCTGATAGCTCTCCACACACAGACCACATAAGGAGGTGTCTTCACTCGATTGGTATTCCATCTATCCTTTAGCCCATCCTCAGTTTTATTTACTTCATTCCACAGTAATTTCTCATCAGCAGCTAGCCTCCACAACCACTTCATCAGAAGGCTATGGTTTTGAAAATGGAGTTTTCTGATTTCCAGTCTACCCTGCTCCTTGATTGTTATATTCTTGCATTAAACCAGATGTACTTTTTTCTTCTTACTGTCTTGCCACAAAAATATTCTTCTCAATTCAGCTAACCTTGCACACTAGTAGGAGCTGGGAACAAAGACATCATACAAGTGCATACAGCATCCAACAAACGGTTAATCAGAACAAATATTCCACCTAGTGAAAGGTATTGGCTTTTCCAGCTTGTAAGACTTTTCTCAAACATTTCAGGGACTCCACTCCAAATGGCTAAAGATTTTCATCTAGCACTTAATGGCATGCCCAAGTAAACAGTGTCCAACTTACCTATTCTTCCTCCCAGAATCTCTGCCAAGGATTGGATCTCAGGTGTATCATTAACTTCATTAACGGGCTAAATAAAAGTTCTGTTCCAATTAATGCATAAGCCAGAGACAGCTTCAAAAAGACTGAAAATTACTTTTAACATTCTCAGTTGATTCTTGACAGCTTCACAAAAAACAAGTGTATATCTACATACTGAAGATGAGAAATCCCTAAACAATTGCCAATCTTGTTATTGAGCTTGAAACCGCTGGTCCAATTATTCGCCTTTGCTTGTTTAATTATAAAATTCAGTCCCTATATGGCTAGAATAAAAAGGAAAGGTAATAGGAGGTCCTCTTGCCTAGGTCCTCTCTGAGAGGAAACGAAGCCACAAGGTTATTCATTAACCAATACTGAGAATTGACTGTAATGACACAAAATTTGATCCATCTGTCTCAAAATCCCATCCTCTGAAATATTCCACATAAGAAATCCCAGTTAACATGGTCCTAGGCCTTCTCAATGTATAATTTGCACAGGATCCCTGTTTCGCACAATTCATTCTGGTATACACACATTCATTAGCTATTAAAATAGCATCATTATTTACCTGCCACTGATAAAGGCCATTTGTTGACTATTAAAATAGCATGCATGGTAACAATTTTGAACAACATCAATGGCTTCTCTATTGACTACCTCCCAGCAGTGTGAAAAATGTCATTGAGAGCCCATCAGGCCCAGGGGCCTTGTCCCTTGTACATGCTTTGATGCTTGCCAAAATATCATGTGGCTCAAATGGACCTTGCAACATCAGGTGAGTGATGCCATTGGACAGTCCCTAAAAATGTACTGAGGTCTCCAGGTCTGTGTCAGAATATAATTTCTGATATAATGCCACAATCAATGACAAAATTGTACCTTCAGGAATAATTTGGCAACCAATTAAGTAACTGGCAAAAGCCAAACTAACTCTAAATATCAGGTCTAGGACTAAGCTAAGGAATTAGTGCGCCAACTCAAAATCGAGAACTTTCCAACTGAAGTCAAATGGCCTTCTCGATAACTGACTAATTATTCCTCAGCAGTACATGTTGAATCTTATTCCATCACAATCAAAGAACTTCTAGACTTATAATTTAACCTGTGGAGTGGGAGGCAATAGAGTTGTGAGCACTCCATCTATGTACCAATGCATGCAAATTTTAATTTTCAAAATTTCATGATGAAATATGATAAAACAGAAAAACCAAATATTAAGTCTGGAAAATTGTATCCTCCAGATCTATCTTTCCACATTGAAGTGCTTGATATAAAGCAACAAGATACCCAGTGCAGACCCACAAAATGGATTTTGGGAAGGTAGAGTGTATGCAGACCTTACCCCTACCTAAGAGATAGAGAGGCCATTTCCATCTTCCCGATAGTTCCTGGGCTTAAGGAAAAGAAGTCCAAAACAATCCCGAGAAGAAGTAATGGAAGTATAAGGGAAAAAAACATAATAACAAAAAAATATAATAACAAAATTTAGCAGATAGTAACATAACAGAAACTACAACAAAACAATACAATTATGGAAGTGCTTGATATAAAGCCAACCAAAAAATTAACAGGACAAAATCAAAGCTCAGTAAAAATAAACATTACAAGATGATTACCAAGAAATAATACACATAGAAAACGAGCTTGACTGTTAGCCACATTTACCTGGACAAGATGAAGAAGGATCTCATAGAGGATGCCTAAAATCCAACACTCAAACTTATCAATGGCTGAGGAACTCCCAGCTTTCTTGAGATAATCTGATTTCTTATTTCCTTCCAAAGAAAGTTGAGTTTCATTGTCCAAAAATGTTTCTTTAGAATACTCTTCTTCAATTGTTGAAGCATCATCTGCTGTTGGAGGCTCCAATAAATGAGCATGAACTCCAAGATTTAAAATTAAATCAAAGGCCCGAGTCTTGGATTCCAGACGAGTAGAATTCATCATTTCCTACAATTAATTTTCACAAAAGTAAGTATCCTGAACATTTTAACATAAAAGAGTGACCATCTAGAATAAGGCAGCACCTCGAGCATGGACAGAGCGAGAGGAGCAGCAGTCTCGGAGTCCAAAACATACCTAAAACCACAAATAGCAAAGATTACCCTTGGGAACAATTACCAAAATGATACTAAAAACCAGTAATTCATGGAATGTGATGTTAATGCACCAATTAACGCTAAATGGTACCATCTTATACATAACTCAGTTACAATCTGCATTTCCCATAAGGTCCACACTAGTCCAATTAAGAAACCTATTAGTTATTCCTAAAAAAGGATACATATTAGGTCAAATAAACATTACTTGTAAATGTAAATAAGAAGAAAAGGACAGACATCTACAGCACTTGCATAATCAAAAAGTTAAAATCGAAGACTTCTGTTACAAGACAAGTACGAGTATGCTTCCACACAGCCCACGAACATGAAAGGCAAGGAATTGAATCATGGAGAGCTGTTGCCTACTCATCGAAGAATGAGATTTCATAATCAAGGAACTGGAAGAGTGTATCCCATAACAAATAAGCATTTATGATATTGAGCATGCAAAAGATTTTATGCATATGCCATTACTTTGATGTTTGAGAAGTAACTTCTTGGGACAGACTTAATTCGACTTTGCTGCCGTATTGCACTACTAAGGTCTATCAAACTACCTATTATGGGATAATATATAAAAATAAACAAGATTCACGACATTCCTGTTACTTTTTAATGTAAAAGTTCTAGATGCAAGGAAAGGAGCACGTACATGTCAATTACAAGTTTGACAAGTACACTGACAGCCACGTCCATTGACGGCTTTCCACTGTTGTTACTTAGTTTAGATGAAAATGTCATCAGATAAGTATTTGGAGCAGAAGTCTCAGAGCAGGCTGCAGCAATAACCTCATAGACCTCCATCGGATTCAATCGCAGAGGCTGCTGTTCACTGATAACATCAACGTATCATGAATCAAGAAAGACATAAGAGGGAGGAAATTAGGTAGTGGGAATGCATACCTAGAAGGAAAGCAACAAAAACATATTATTAAAGAGAGCAAACCCAATGAACACACATATCAAAGAAACCTATAACAAGCTAATAAAATGTTCCATTGAAGAGAGAACATTTAATCTAGTAGAAACAACTTTCAGTATCATATCTATCACCTCTGAAAATAATCTACGGTCTACCCAAGTCAAATTTTATCTCCTGTACTTTAAGAATCTCAATGACTAAATCCCCTAGTTTAGAATTCTTATACCCTTGTGAGGATCTCAACCTCGGCGATTTTCCAATTATATAAACTTTTCTGGGTGATAGTTTTTGCTAATCCGTAATGTACTTTAAGAACTAGGACGACGTACTCGTGGCCGTGTAAGACTCGTTCCACACCTGTCTCGAGATAAACAAAGGATCAATGTAACACAGCTATAGTTGTGCATGTGTAAGACAAGGAAGAAGCAAGGTGAAATTCGGAAAAATAATGGATATGACGAGATAAGACAGTGTAAGCCATCTTTCTTTAGTAATTGACCATCAACAACTCAAAAGGGATGCTCACACTTCGGTCTACAGTATAAATCATATCCGTAAAGGAGGTAAAGAAGTGAGGTACTAGCTAAAGTACTTTAAATTCATGGATAGGGGGACATGGACCAACATCCCGAGGGGAAGGGGCTAGGGAAATGTATAACATTCTAACAACCCAGCTGTATAACTGAAATAGGATAGATTGGCCACAAAATTTGAAAAATTAGGCTGGATATAATAACACAAGAACAACTATAATTTTGAAAGTAAGTTTCTTCTTTTTTTGTTATGACCAAGAAATACGTCAGGGCCAACCCAGGAACGACCGCAGCCTTCGAAACTCAGGGACAATGGGCCCACCCCTCAACCCTTGCCAACTAAGGGCCAATCATAACTTCAAACTAGGGGATAATGGGTCCAACCTCTATCATTCTCCACTTACATACCTGACTTAATTTACATGGTACAGGGCTCAAATCTGTGACCTAAGTCACAAGTCCCTCAACCTTTGCCACTTAGACTAAGCCCTAGTGTAGGAACGCCTAGAATTTTTTGATCTCACATAGAAAGAAGTTGTGTTTCAAGCGATAACAAAACACTTAAATTATCTTTAAAAAAATATATCTTTTTAAGGAATGCCTCGTGACATACCTGTAGTGTCGATACTGAAAAAGCGGCTTTGCACGGGGACGGAAAGTGCTCACGGGAGAATCCTCCCTGATTTACACATATATAAGTAAAGAATAATTATTATCAAAAATTAAAGTTTCACTGGTTCAGATTCATTACTTTGCATGACTTGAAATTGTATTACAGCTCTTCATATATGCACAACACTGAGAGTCTGAGATAAAGAAGGGTTTTCAACACTTCTAATATAGACTACGGAATTCATGTTTCTAATACTCAAATAAAAACCCCACATTCAATAAGTGGAAGAAGTAGTTCAAAGATAAAAAAGTGAAAATAAATTCACCGGACAAAGTGAAGCTCCTATAACTTCCATTAAAAATTTGAGATTGTTTTCAGACATTGTAGAAACCAACATCAAGAAGCATGTTAAGATGCGAAATTGAAAAAAGAAATAGAGAATCAGTGCCAATTCTATTTACCATATTTGATGAGGCCCTGGTTTAGAACGTTTTAGAGCTGTTATTGCTCTTAAGTGGGCACGAGCAGACACGGAATTGGTCACGGTCGTGAGCAGTGAAGGCTGCAAAAGTTGATCTAGATAAGGCATCTCCGAACTCCCAAAGATTTTCCAAGGCTCACCCTTCATTTTAGCTTCCATGTCACCAACAAGAAGAGCTGCTGCACCTACTTCAAGGAAATTATGTGCACTCACGTCTTTCGGATTCAAAAGATGGTCACTGAAAGTTGAGGTTTCCATAATCAGTAAATGCCCTATAGAGCAAATAGATATTACAGGACCACTAGCAAATAATTTAACTACCTTTTGGATGGAGATGGTGACGATTGCTGATCTCTGCACCAACGCCACTTGAAAACATCAAAAGCAGTGAATTCATGATCTTCCATTCTATTAATTTCTTCAGCTATAGGTGAGCCTGAAGTCGAAACAGTAGAGACATCTTTATTCTCCAATAGCTCTTTACCATTTGCAGGGCCAAGTTGGGAATTGAAGGATTTGCTCAATAAAGATGACAGTGTGGGAAGTGCTTGTCTTGATGCAGTAGCTGCTCCAGCAAAAGCCGCTGGTTGAAATGATCGCTTTGGGATATATTGTGTGACTAGAGAACGAACGTAATTTAAGGACTTCACAAGTGCTCCTGATGCATAACTCGAAACAGGTAAAGGCGATACAGTACTTGATGCGGTAGATGCACTACTTTGTTGGCTTAAAGACCGTGACCATGGAGCCAATTTTCGGTTGGGACTCATATCACATTCAGCAATGATGCTTACACAAAATCGGTCAATCTGTACCAATGTCTCCTCGCTGGGTTTATATCTGTAACAAACATAAAGCACTGTTGTAATGAGAGATTTTAAGGTTCTTTATGGTAAGATATGTAAGCGACCATAGTATTCAACTAGAGTTAGGATATCACAAGCACTCAATAGACATTAAGTGCTTTGAAAGGTTACTTGAGTGATGAGTGATCACAATATACAAAATTGGCTGAATGAGATCCAGGGAAGAGTATTATAGCCCACTGATGATTAAATTACACGGTCTCTCGTATTTCCAATCCCAAACTTGTTAAGACAAAATTTGTTTCCCACACTGATGATAAATGTGCGTAGGTTATAGTAAGCTTTCACTCCAAGGATTGAAACTAGAACATGACTTTCATAAAGAACTCATTTGTTCAGATTATTGATTCTTATAACCAACAGTCATATCTTCATGTCATCTTTCCAGTAGTCCAATTCCAAAATATTGATGAACGATCAAAAAGATGATCTTAATTTATGTAAACCAAACAATTCCCACAGATTCACTCGTTAGTTATTACTCCCTCTAGGAATGTTGATGGTTCAGTTTGGATCGGTTTTTACCTAAAAGAAATCAAACCAATTAAGTCAATTTTTCAAATACTTAACCAAATCAATCATACTTTGTGGAAACTTCATCCATTCAGTTTTTGTTAGTTTGCTTGGTTTTTTGTCGTTTTAAAAAAAATGTGACAAACACTGTCAAGGAAATCATCTCAAAAATAAGAAAACCCTGTCAAGGACATTATCTATATTGCACCCAAGAGAAAGGTGTGGCTTAGTGACCAATGAAGTAGGCTGAGAACCATGGTTCAAATCCCACCAAAGTCAAAAACACTAGGTAATATCTTCCTATATGTCCAAGTGTGGACAGAGTTGGCGGTACTTGTGTTGGTGGAAGGTAGCAGGTACCCATGGAATCAGTCGAGGCGCACACAAGCTAGCTAGGACACCACGGTTGTCAAAAACAAGACATTGTCCAGGACATCGGTTATATGAGAAATACTGTGGCACAAAATACACTAATACAGATATAGTAATAGCACTTCACTAAGTGCATATCGACGCTTAACTAGTCCATATGTCAGAGTACTTCTATACACACGCTTGCATATATATAACATGTAGATGACAAATTTTTCAGCACCAACAAAAAGAGCTAAATTCGTATGGAGAAACCAGTCAAGTCAAAGTCATTGTAAAGAGTAGTACACCAAAAAATATATATAAGAATATACATATATCCATGTTTATACAATTTTAGGATAGGTATTTATAGTCCTTTTGGATGATTTTTTGGTTATTTTTTGCTTAAAACCAAACCAAACAAATTTTGTCAGTTTTTCTTAAATAAAAATCTAACCAAATCAAATCAAAAAGTCAGTCTTTTAACAGTTGGTTTGGTTTTCCATGAACACCCCTAATTCCCTCCAATTCAATAAATATAATTATACTCTCACCTTTCTGGAATATCCAACTTTTTACACTCATCAACTACTTTCACAACTTTCAGGAATTGAAATTCATTAAACTGTTGAGCTTTTAATAAACATTGATTTAATGTTTTCCCAATCAAACTACCTTTTGAACAATTAATTCAATTTTTTTTCAGATTACATCTTTTTTTTCGAAACTGAATGATAAGAAAATTAAAAATGTACTAAAGCTTACTAGATCAGCTTCAGAGATTAGTTAAAATCTCAGCAAATCTGAAGAGCAAAAGCAATTTTAATCTTATGCTCCATATCAAACACTATCATATAGAAGGAAACGTAGGTAGTACTTGACAAAAACATATGAACAGATGGATCAACTTGTTTGTTCCTAAATCTTTACCGACAAATTTTTCCCAGCACTTGATGATTCATGCTGATGAGTAAATGCAGGATAGGTTAAAAGTACATCCTTCACAATGAAAATTGAAATTGAAAAATGTTTTTTATTTTTGAAGAGTTCGTCGGTTTATTCAATTCTTTCATAATCCTCAAACCATTTATTCATTTTTTTATGTTCTAGTTTGAGTACGTCAAATTTTTACATCAATATTGGAAGATCTACTTGAGCAAATGGATTAACTTACTCGTTCTATAAAGATTACAATTAACTCTAACGAAAACTTGTCCTTTTCAATATTAACAAGGCCTCTAAAAACAAAAGTCACAAATCTAAGATTTTTACAGCATATCTTGAGAGGGAGATAACTTACAGTACCAAAAATAAATAGATGGTAAAGGTGGCAAAGTTAATTATATCAGGTTCATGTAAATTTGAGTGATGAATTCAAAGTTAGTAACAGGAAAAAAAATCTGTCACAAAATGTATAATGATGACAATCTAAATAAGCTAAATGTTAGTACTCGAGTGAGATATGAAACCTTAGATTTTCAATGGGAAAGAAGAAATCTTAAGCAAAAGGAAGAAACTACCTTAGAAGATACCGTTTCAAAAGCGCCACACATTTTGCTACAACTGCTGGGCTGATTCAATATCAAAGATGGAAAAAAGGACATCAGTAAGACAGATTACAATGTAATGGTTATAGGAAACATGAACATCCAAGAAGCAATATAGCAAAAAACAAAAATCTCAAGAAGGGAGAAAAGAAATTCAAGAAGCACAATGCCTCACAGAACAGTTCAAATTTGCAGAAAACTAAAACTCCAGCTACTACAAACAATTATAACCTTTTCCTTACTAGCTTCAGCTGTAACAATATTTTCCCACACTGAAAGAGCGGAGGAGAGCATCAGCAAACTGTCATGTCATTTAAATAGGGTAAACTAGGATCCAGCATATACATTTGCACTAAGCTACAAATACCAATAATCCCTGTGCATATACAGATCCCAAAACATGAATAATACATTTCTTACTGATTACTTAAATTTCAAATTCCATTTAAGTACAAGTATATGTGCAATTTTCTATTAAGATAATCCAAGTTCATATCCATGCTAATATATAATTAAGATAAATATCTTGTTATTACCACGTGATAAAGGGAAAAAATTGAACAAGGTGGCTCAAGTTTACAACTGGGATTTGAGTGTCTAATCAGGTTATATATACATGATTTATTCTTCAAATGTTCCCCTCAAACAAATAAAAGGTTAAAAGATCAGTTATATTTTGTGAAGTTTGGTGATCTATGTCTACCCCCGTTTTTTGTGCTTCTCACACTCAAAGAGAGTGAAATGCACTCTCTTTGCCACCTCGGCATTTAGGGGTTGATAATATTGTTCAAATAAGTCCAGGGATAATAGGATTCCCGCAAAAAAATAAGGTGTGCAACTGAAAATTTTACCATACTTCAGGGCAGTGTTGTGAAAGGCGCTCGCCATAACGCCTTTGGCGAAAGGCGCTCGCCATAACGCCTTTGGCGAATGGCGAGGCGAAGCGAGGCTGTGTCGCCATTATCCACTGAGGCGAGGCGACCTCAAATAGGCGACCTGAGGCGACCCAATGGCGACGTAAATGGCGTCGCCATTTTGATTTTTTTTAAAAAAAAAAGTTTTAACTTAATAATATTAGGGTTTTTTTTCTATTTTCAAACTTTCATCAGAATTTCGTGTATTCCTCTTCTTCTCTTCCTCGAGTCGCTGCTGCTTCTTCTCTTCCTCAGTCGCTGCTCTCTTCTTCTATTCCTCAGTCGTTGCTCTCATTTTCGTCTCTTTCCCTCGAGTTGCTGCTCGCCTTCACTACTCTTTTTTTTCCTCTGTTTTCTTCACTCTCTATTTTGTCCTGTTTTGTCCCGGATTACTGTAAAATGCTTTCTGCTTACGTTGTGTTGTGACTGTTGTCCATTATTTTTTTGAAAAAAAATAATTCTTCTATAGTAATTATTATAGTATTTTTAATATATGTAATTGCTATTGAAATTTTGAATATGATATGTGCAATTAAATGTTTTTAATTTTTGGTATTAATTGGCGCCTCGATTCAAAAAGGCGAGCGCCTCGCCGCTCGCCTCGCCGCGTGGCGAGGCTGGCCCTTGTCGCCTCTCGCCGTCCAAAACACTGCTTCAGGGTTTCTTTATGCATTTTCCTTAACTTTTTTCAAAATAGTCTTTTGAAATAGCTATTTTTATTTAAATATTTTCATTCAACATCATATATACATCACCCTTCAAAGATTCAACTCTCTTTGGTTCACTAAGAGTTGGGAAGATGGAGGTGACCAAATCATCCCATATTCCAAATCAGTTTGTAGGTATGGTTGCATGTTTCAAGTGTATGGTGTTCATCATTGTCACTCAAAATGTTAACTTGGATCAAGAACTAAATCTAGTGGAAATAGTTCTCACAGTTCTCACTAAATTAGGTCAAATAACTCTAGATGGTAATCAACTTTCACGACTTGTTTGTTACCTTCATCTTTTTATAAATTAAAGACTTCTACTGAAGAAAGAATTAAAGATTAGAATATGACACCCAAAGCATAAGCAATGTAGGTTGTGATTCAGGTACTAGCAGAAGAGCACGTTTTAAATTCGACAAAGATATACTGCAATGTCGCTTATCAGAAATAAACAAAAGAAAATACATGGTAAAGCCTAATATTACACAGCAAAATATCATCATTCCACAATCAGACATAAGAGGCTATCTAAATCAAGTCAACAAGGGGTAGATAATCCTATAAAATTTACTGGGATATCTTTTCTCGGCGTTGTATCAAATTGCAAAAGCTAATAATCAGAGTTGCTTTTAGATTTTTAACAAAATATATTTTTTAGGCACGCCATGAGAGGAAATTATTTCTCTTCACCATCCTGCAAGAGAGGACATCAGGCATGCATTTAATGGTTTGTTAGTTTTCTGCTAACTTAACATAATAAAGAACAATGATACTTAATAGCATCAGAGTGAGATGCACCCATAAACTTATGTGCAATTTCATGCTTGCGTATGTGAAATTTTCCTAGAAAATTGAGTTGGCTTAGCCTGAAAGTCCTACTTTCCCCTTATCAAGACTCAACATCATTGTTCCATAGTGCCCTATAAAGTTGCATGATAGACATCTTTCTCATGAGAATTATACTGATACAACTTCATTTCAACTAGCGCTCACAAACATCCAATCAGACTAGAAGATAAAGACGGAAAAGAGCACTCATCAGAAACCTCTTGTAATCAGTTCCAGAACTATATGACGAGAATTTCTCTTCTTCATTCATGTCTCGTTTCAGCATTGGTTTCTTCGCTTTTGTATTTGCTTTACATACTTGCTTATTAGAAAGCGTTACTTGAGCCGAGGGTCTATTTGAAACAATCTCTCTACCTTCACATGGTAGGGATAAGGCTGTGTACCCACCACCCTCCCCTGGACCCCACTTTACACTGTATATATCGTTGTTGTAACTACATGACAAGGATTAGATAATCTTTTTTAACTTTCAAATTAAAACAATGGCTTTTACCTATAACATGAAATTCAGCACAGAAGTACTAGAAAAACAATCAGTGTAGTTATGGCATATGAGACAGACACATAATTATACTGCTTTGAACTTTATTGGCATGTTAGTATATTATTGCCTCTATCAACAAAGTATGGCCTACCTGCGCTCACGCTCTGCTAGTGTATGATCCAAAATAACACCATAAGCCAAGTCAGTTGTTGGATATGCTGCCAGATATTCCTGTAAGAGTATAAGTTAATAGCATGAATGCAACTTCCCATCTCATTTTGTAATTTTAGAAATATTATGCGATGGTTCAAAGGATTTCAATGATTAAACACTACATGATTATCATATTATAGGACATAAGCCAAACAAGTGTAATCTTTACCAATGTCATTATGATAAAAGTGTAAGGACACCAAAATTCAATAATCATTTAAGTTTCAATTATAAATGAATCATGTTTAAGAAGTCGAACTTGGCCTAACTCAACTCAAAAGCTAGATCATGAGGGGAGGATTGCTCAAGACCATAAAAGGAGTCCATGTACCCATCCCACAGACGATGTGAGACTCCAACTCCTATCATGAAAAGAAAATTTCCCTACTAGGACAAGTTATTTTCTTTTCTTGTTTAAGGTTTCTGGCAAGAGTAACAGCATATGTGATCATACAACTACCATTTAAAGTTCGCTTGTAAAAATGTAGCACCTCTTTTAACTAGATTGATCCCTTTATTCAGCTACTAAATAAAAGCACAACTAAAGAACCACAAATAGACACACATAAAACTAGGGATTCTCCTCAAAATTTAGAAAGAAAAAAACATTCACAGTATAAGGCTCATAAGAATGTCCAAACACGACAGCATCTAAGTTTTAGGGTAACTGCAAAGTCTTCAATTGAGGATGAAATAAAATAGATGCATTTCAATTTTCAAGATGCCAGTATTTTTGGAATTATTTAGATACTTGCCCTTTTAGGCAAGAGTTACTATATCAGTCTGAACACACAGATTGTATGTCATGATCTAATTATCTTCATGTATTAGTTAATCCATTAAGTTTGGTATTGTTTCTTTGCTTACAAGATTATCAGACAAATTGGCCAAGGTTAATTAAAGTCAAGCAAGCACCGAAACCCCACACGTTCTCCTGGGATCTTTGCACAAAGATAGCAGCTGAATCCCATATATTAAAAAAAAAAAAGAATTGCTACATCACACTTGACAATTCCTTGCGAAATTTCCTAGATTAAGACTGAACTCAAGGCAATGTACAGACTAGAGCTTAAATAAAAATGTAGATAAGAAGGAAAATCTAAGAGAAAGTACTGTAGTAAACCCTAGATTAAAAAATAAGAGATACAGGTCTGACCCTTAGAGTTCGAGAAGCTTCAGAGGCAGTGGCAGAAGGTGTTCCATGGTGAGCAGGAGAAGAAGAAGAAGATAGACAATCAGCGACAGCTCTGCGAAGTGGCTCAGGTGGTTTTTTAAGCGAAGAAGATCTCAATCTAGATGCACCACTAACACCACCACCACCACCACCAGCAGCGACAGCGCCTCCTAAAGGCAACCTGGAGGTAGCTGGAGTCCGAGATGGACTGTAGATCGTCGACATAGATGTATGTGTATGTGATGGGGAAGTGAATGATATATCTATGGATACATACAACAAAAAAGAAGATCAAGTGTGATGAATTTGTAAGTCGTTATTCTTATACTACATTTCAAAAGCGTTTGTAATCAAAATCTTCAATGTCTGAGGAAGAGGTAGAAATGGTCAGATGTGGAATTGAGGAAGTGCGAAGCGTATAATTAGCTTAGCTGTATGCCCTTTGTGCTACGAATGAAATGTGTACTAGAGAGAGAGAGAGAGTAGTTTTATGAGCCATTATTAGCTGGCAAGCGCTTAGTTAATTGCGGCCACTTTAAACTGTTGCCAGGGCTTTCCGTCAATTTCCTCTTCTTCTTTTTTTATTCTTTTAGCTTTTTTTTTTTCTTTCAATTTTGCAGTCAATCAACAATCATATATATATATGGGAAAATTGTATATAATAGCAAAGTAGCTAGGGTTTGATTTAATTGTGCTCCATACCAAATGTTAGCCAAAATGTGTCAGCCGCCTCTCTCCCAAAAGTCTCGCTCGCCACTCTCTCATTCTTGCCTCTCTCGCTTTATACACAGAAGTGTATAATTTCTGTTTCTGTTTTGTATAAAGCTAGAGAAAATTGTATATACACATGCAAAAACATAAATCTTCGTGTTATACATTTAATTATACAATTTACAAATATTTTACTTCAATTCAATTGTAAACAAATGAAATTTTATACATATATTGCAGAGAAAAAGGTCAACCAATTATACAATTGTGAATTATACAATTGTAGTGAAATACAATTTTTTGTAGCTTTATACAACAGAAGTGTATATATTGTGTTTCTGTTTTTGTATAAAGCGAGAGAAAAACATATATCGTCTTGCTATACACTTATAATTATGCAATATACATACATTTTAATTCGATTCAATTGTATGCAAAACAAATTTTATAAAAATATTGCAGCGAAATAGGCAGTGAATTATACAATTGTGCATTATACAATTGCAGTGAAATAGGACAACGAATTATACAATTGCAGCGAAATAGGCCACCGAATTATAAAATTTAGGCCAACGAATTATACAATTGTATATGTATAGCGAATTATACAGTTTTATGTTTGCTATGGAGCGGAATTATGCAAACTTTGCTATAGCATACAAATATGGATTTTTTGTTTGCTATATGTGAAAGTTGCCCAATATATATATATATATATACACGCTAGGTAATTTGAGAAAATTAAGTGAAATGTGTCAAATAAGTCTTGGTTTGATTTTTGGTGACAGATTGTTTAAAATTGATCAAATCATCTTTTAAAATGTGATTAAGTAAATTTGAAACCAAATTAACATTTTCAAAATTTTCTAATCTTTTATAAAATACAAAAAAATAATTCATTTTTTCAACTTTTATAATTCTATTCAAACTAATCTTTTTTAAAAAATAAATAAATGAAAATAGGTATTTCTCTTTTTCTCTCAATGTTCTCTCTGCTCTTCTATATCCGACTATCAAAACAAATATTCTCTCCCATTATCTTATCTTCCTTCTCATCTCAGGTCGTGACTCTCTCCTCTTTCTGAATTGAAGATTGTGTTTGACTTAAATTGGTTAAGTCATTTATTTGAGAGACTTAACAATTTTGGAACAATACTTAGCTTTGTTCTTGGGTTAATGAAGAATAAATTGTTCTATAGATGTGAAAAATAAAGTGTAATGGTACCTATTATTTATTGTTTTAGAAAGAATTAAAAAACCTAAAAAGCTATAATTTGAGAATATATATGTAATGTTAACATTCAATAAAAAATCATTTTTTGTTATTTTTGTTGTTTTTTTTTTTGTGAACATTTTGTTCATATGATTTAAGAAATATAGTTTTGTTCAGTTGTCCACAAATATTTGAAGTGTAGGAGATTGAAAAAATCTATTTCTCAATCACTATCTATAATTAGTGAAAGAAAAAACAATGATTACTATTCTGTATCACACTCAAACTCAAAAGGCAAGGAGAACAAGAAGGAGAAGGAGAAGGAGAAATTGAAAAAGAAAGAAAAAAAATCGAAGTCATCAATTGTGATGTGAAGCAACAATATCCACTATAGATTAGATTGATGGTTATGTATACCATTGTGAATTACTTTTTTTGGTGATAAGTTGTATAAAACAATTGGTGAAGTGTTTATTTTTGCTGATATGAATGATTTTTTTGTTGAAACAAATGTCAATTATGATGGAAAAGAAGAAATGTGGTGTATGCGACAATATATATAACATATGTTGTAAAAAACATCACAAAATTATCTACATGTGCCCCAACAGAAAGGATATATGTGGCAACGTATGTCACAGAAAGAAAATATGTGGTAACATATGTTACAGAAAGAAGATATATGGCAACATATGTCACATAAAGAAGATATGTGGCAACATATGTCACAGAAAGAAGATATGTGGCAATATATGTTACACAATGGAGATATGTGGTAACATATGTCACAGAAAGGAGATATGTGTCAACATTTCATTATTACCAATGTGGTGTCTGTGGCAACATATATAACCTTTGTTGTAAAAAAAACTATAAATTTATCTCCATGTACCCCAACAGAAAGGATATATGTGGCAACATTGTCACACTATAAATTATCAAAAAAATAAATTCAAAAAATAAAATAAAAATTTCTAAAACAATCGTCCTTTCATTTTCCCTCTCTCCTCTCCTCTATAAAAGGTCGTTTCGTTTCATATTTCAAATTTAATTTATTTTTACTATTTTTCGTTTTCTTTTCTCTCTTTGGTTTCTTTCGTTCCATTATTTCTTTACAATTCAAATTGTTGCTATGTTTTCTACAACATTAGTGGTAATATATTGCGATTTTTTTATACAACAAGGCGTCGTTACCTTCATCATTTCTAGTTTATCGTTGATATCTTCTAAGATAAAATATAATAGTTATTGGTATTAAATTAGGAATTTTTTAGTGATTTTTATCACTTATTTGTTTTCAGGATGGTTGGGTTGTTATTCTTTTTGAAATATTATCTGAAAAAATACATTTTAAGATGTACATGTTGCCACATATGACATGTTTGTTGCAATTTTTCCAACAAAACGTGCACATGTTGTCACATATGTCACTTCAAGGTTGACTTAATCAATAATTAAGCGATTTAGGAATGGAAAAATGTCAAATTGGATCAAATTTAGTACTTTGGAGCACAATTAAACAAATAAAAATATGTTATAACACTTGAAACAACAAGTTACATAGGTGTTATATAATTATCATATGAAGTTACTTGGTCATTGTATGTGTAACAACTCTAAAAATGGATATGCTAAGTAATGCTTAATGTGTCTAGAATGCCTACGGTTAGATCGCGTTCACACGAATTAATGCGCGTAGAACCAGACCTCTGAGCCTCTGCAACAGCCAAGCCAACTAACTTGGTGAGTTAGTTGAGTTAGGAAAGGTTGGGTCCAACCATGTAGGGCACCCGAATATGAAGATTTACTCGGATGAGTCTTTACCGGACTTAAAAAGGGAAAATCTTAAGTTTGGAGGGTCTAGGGGTAAAATGGATTTTTTCTAGGCTAAGGATAGTATCAAAATTATCCTAAATATTTAATTAATTATTTAATTAATATGGTGGAAGGGCATTTTGGGGAGAAAGGGCCGAAATTGGCCTTTGAGCAAAATCATGCTCCACCCTGGTTCGAACCTAGGTGGGAGCAATGATTTAATTTAATTATTTAATTTGGTGAATCAATTTAATAAATTAATAATTACTATTAATTATTTAACCTTATTTGACTAAGTCTTGCCTAAATTCCTAGCCCTAAGGAAGCACTCTCTCTCACATCTATCCACTCTCACGTTTATCTCCCTCTCTTCAACACTATCTTTCACGTTCTCTCTGCTTAACAAAATAGAAACCAAAATCAGAATAATAACAAAAATAAAAGTTCTTCATACTTGAAGAACTTACACGCAAATTACAAATGACAAAGCAATTTGAAAACGTAAAGCAAAACGTTATATTCTCGTCGGGTAAGGTGTGAGATTCGTTGGTGGACGTTTGGTTTTGGATGGATTTGGAAGCAAGTTGAAGTGTTGAACGACATGAAATCAGGTTTGGGTTTTCTTACTCTTGGTCTTTTCCTAAGAGACCCTTAAGTCTAAGATGAATCTACTCCGAAAACTAGGGTTGTTCCCCCCATTTCATGCTCCCTGTCACTAGCTGCCTATGATCTTAGGTTGGGTATGCTTGCTGATAGAATCTAGGTGTACTACGTTTTGTGTGATGATCTAGTTTCGCGTATCTGTTCATGATTATGTGCTAATGTTTATGTCTTTTGGAAATATGAATGAAGGCATGTGCGTATGTGTGCAATTTTGGATCGTGACTTTAAGATTCGGCTTGTTCATGTTAATGGCATAAAGATCGCTTGTATTTTATGTGAATAACTATGTAAAATCGTGATGTTCATGTGAATATGTTATTGCTATTTTTGAGTGAAAAACTCTTGACCAAAAGTAATCATAAAGATGCCATTAATTATGTACAAAACGTTCTATGAAAATTGTCCTAAATCTAATGTAAAAAGGTGGAGAGAATGGGCTGCAAAATGTGACCAAATTTCCAGCTTTCTGGAAATTTGGTTTTGGCTAGATGCTTGAAGTTTTGGAGAGTTTAAAAATGAATTAAAACATGTGAGATCAGTAGGGATTGAACACAAGACCTCACTACAAGAAAGCTACAAAAAGAAAATAAATAAAAAGGAGTGAGGCGCACGAGATTCGAACCCGTGTGCCCTAAGCCGAATCCCTTCTAACTTAAATGAAAAAAAATTACTAAAGTGAGAGGAGTGGGGTTCAAACCCACATCCTCTCGACCAACATGGAAATAAGTTAAGGGAAAAGAAAAAAAATGTGGTTGTGGGCGTTCGATCTCGGATCTCCTAAGTCTAAACATCTAAGGAAAAGTGAAGGAAAAAAAGGGAAAGAAGGAAAGTGTGGTGTGGGGATTCGATCTTGAGTCGCCCCAAGCCGAAATGTAAATAAAAAATTTAGTGGAAAAACTAAGTATTGTCCAAGGGATTCGAAATCGGGTTCCCTTGCCCAAATTCCGTATTGACACATAAGTCGTACGTGAATAAATGTTTAAATGAATGTTGCCATATGGAGCAAAATTGAGATCTTATCATACATACAAGATGCATAAGTCTTGTACAACATAATCTTGGGAAGATATGAATCACTTAAACGAACTATGAATGAAGCCTCATGGCTTGTATGTATAGACTCATAAGTCTAGCATACGTTCAAAAGTAAGTGAACCTAAGATGTATGTGATGAAATGATGTAACCCTAAAAGGGTTAAGTAAGAGTGTGAAACAATCTTCGAGAAGTTAATGAAGATTCTAGTCTCTATGAACAATCAAATGAAAGTATTGAAGTTAATGCATACTTAATACTAATGATGAGATGAGAAATTATCTAATGATCTATGATGCCCTCATGCTAGAAGACAACTTCTATGATGTATGAGATTAATGTAATGGAAATTTATACTGAGCACCAATAGGCTAGCTATGAGTTGCGATTCCTTCTTTCGGGAAGGCAGATATTCGTTTAATTATCATGATATGAGACTGTCCGTCAAGACGGGTTTGGATATCCTTATATGTCCTAGTCTTTGAACCTATACTACCAATATAGGGTTCTAGCATGGTTCGATCCCCTATATATGCTATCATGTTTTGGTTCACTCTGGCTAGTGACTCCACTTCTTTTCGATGTGGGGTTAAACACTGGACTTCATGAGCTATAATGTCCTCATGCTAGAAGCCATCTTCCATGATTTCGAGGACGTTTGACCATTATGTTCTAGCTTAGATATATGTTTAAGTTAGTGAAGTATGTTCCACCAGCGTTTCTTTCTCATTTTATTTTAGACATTGTATTGGTGCCATTTTGACAAGTATACACTTAATGCAGTATTGAACTATTTCTTTCATTTGATTATCTTTATATTAGATGGTTGATTGTGAACGTTTATGAGTTTAAGTAGAATGTCTTATATGAATGTCAAGTTACAAAAAGTTCAAATTTTCCACTAAAATTAACATAGATGAAGTAACGATGACGTATATAGGCTTGTCTACGACCTCTGAGAGATCAACGACGTCGGTATTGTCTTGGATCTAGACTCCAGTCGTGACAAAGTTGGTATCAGACCCCTAGGTTAAATTCTGAGGATAATAAGTTCACATCAACCACATTGAGTAGTTTCTAGGTCATGGTAGTGAAGTGCACCACAATCATGAATTAGAGACTACATGATGTGTAGGAGAAATTCCCTTCATCTAATCTTATCTTGCCTTTTCGAATTTCTGATTTCTTGGTGTTATAAGCGTGTATAACATCAATTCTTATTGTTTACAAAAAATGAACACTAGAAGGAACGGTGGTCAGAGGAGATGAGGAACAGTTGCTGGGGGTAACCAAGTTCCACCCCAGGCTCCAACTGAAGGAGTAGCCATGCCAATTAACCCAACTGGGTTGATTGATGCGGAGGTGCGAGCCTCTCTGGCCCAGATGGCTCAGGCCATCACCAAGCAGGCCCAGGCTATGACATAGAATGGCTGACAGGCTACGAGATTTCACGAGGATGAATCCTGTCATTTTCACAGGGTCCAATCCAAGACTTCAGAGGATCCCCAGGAGTTTGTGGGCGAGGTGCATAAGATTTTGGTGGCCATGGGGGCCACAGATATGGAGAAGGCTGAGTTGGCTTCCTATCACCTCAAGGATGTTGCACAGACTTGGTGCAAGATGTGGCAGGATAGCCGAGCGTTGGGTGAAGTTCCGGTCACTTGGGAGCTGTTTAAGACAACCTTCTTAGAGAGATTCTTCCCCAGGGAGATGAGGGAGGCCAAGGTTGAGGTGTTTATAGACCTTAAGCAGGCATCAATAACAGTCTGTGAGTATTCCCTAAAGTTTGTGAAATTATCCAGGTATGCCACTTCCCTTGTATTTAATAGTAGGGATGAGATGAGTAGGTTCGTCACAGGAATCACATAATATCTGGAGGAGGAGTGTCGAGCTATGATGCTCTATGATAGCATGGACCTCTCTAGGTTGATGGAGTATGTCCAGCAGGTAGAGGACAACCAGAAGAAGAGGGGTGTTCGTGATGTTAGGAGGCCTAAACCTTCTGATCAGGTAGGTCCTAGTGATGGTGGCAACAGGAACAACTTCGGCGTCCGTGAGCAGCCCAGATTCAAAAAAGGCCATTAGAGTTCAGGAAACTCTAACTTTCAGAGGAGTGTAGCACCTAGAGAAGGCACACCCGAGCCCAAGAAGGGAAATGAAGGTGATGTACATCGTCCTAGAAAGGACTATGCCAAGTGTGGCCGTGCTCACAGTGTAGAGTGCAGACAGGGACTTAATGCCTGCTTTGGATGCGGTAAGAACGGGCACATGGTCAAGGACTGCCCACAGAACAGGGGTCAGGCTGGAGGTAATGCTCAGCCTAGGCCTAATCCACAGGGTGCAGCAGCAGCCGAGCCTCCTAAGAGGAACAGATCTACTCCCTGAAAGGCAGGGAGGAGTAGGAGAAGTTAGCTGACGTGGTCACAGGTATGCTGCAAGTATTCTCAACTTCTTTTTATCCCTTACTTGATCCAGGGTCTACTCTTTTCTTTGTAACTCCTTTGCTTGCTCTCACTTTTGAGACATTGCTTGAAGTTTTACATGATCCTTTAGTGGTTAGTACACCTTTAGGAGAAAATGTAAGAACTGATAGAGTATACAAGGATTGCCCAATAGTTGTATGTGGTAGGACTATGTGTGCAGACTTGGTTGAGTTACCGATCCATAATTTTGATGTTATCCTTGGCATGGACTGGCTTCATAGTTGTTATGCTTTTATCGATTGTCGTATTAGGGTTGTGAGATTTTGTTTCCCTAATGAAGTAGAGCTGGTTTGGGAGGGGTACAATTCGAGTTGTGCTAATCCCTTGATTTCGAACCTTAAGGCCGATAAAATGATGTCCAAGGGGTTATTATGTCATCTTGTGAGTGTCAATGATTTAGATCATGACATTCCTTCTATAGACTCAGTGCCTGCAGTGAATGAGTTCCAAGATGTATTTCCTGATGATTTGCCTGGAGTTCCTCCCCCTCGAGAGATTGACTTTAGTATCGACTTAGAACCCGATACTAAACCAATTTCAATTCCTCCTTACAGAATGGCTCTAGCTGAACTCAAAGAGTTGAAGCTACAGTAAAAAGATCTCACTGATAAGGGTTTCATTCAGCCGAGCATATCCCCTTGGGTGCTCCAGTGTTGTTTGTGAAAAAGAAAGATGGAAACCTTAGAATGTGTATCGATTATGGCAGCTCAACAAAGTCACTATCAAGAATAAGTATCCACTTCCTAGAATAGATGACTTGTTCGACCAACTCCAAGGGTCTAGTTTCTTCTCGAAGATTGATTTTCGTTCAGGGTACCATCAACTTAGGGTTAGGGACAGAGATATCCCAAAGACAACCTTTCGTACCCATTATGGTCATTTTGAGTTTCTAGTTATGTCGTTTGGTCTCACTAATGAACCTGCTGCATTTATCGATCTCATGAACAGGGTGTTTCATGAGTACCTTAACTCATTCATCCACTCTAAGATCAAGGAAGAGCATGAGCATTATTTGAGATTAACCTTGCAGGTACTTAGACAACATCAGCTGTATGCCAAATTCAGCAAGTGTGAATTCCGTCTTAGATCAGTGACCTTCCTGGGCCATGTTGTGGCCGACAAAGGTGTGGAGGTAGATCCGAGGAACACTGAGGCTGTAAGAGCTGACCAAATTCTCTTACTCCCACTGATATCCGTAGCTTTTTGGGATTGGCTGGTTGTTGTCGTAGGTTTTTGGAGGGTTTTTCTTCCATTGCTGCTCCACTCACAGCTTTGACGAAGAAAAAGTCAAGTTTGAATGGGTGGAGACTTGTGAGAAGAGTTTCCAAGAGCTCAAAGACAGACTCACTTCAGCCCCGGGGCTTACTTTGCCTAAGTGTAGTGAGAATTACAGTGTTTAATGTGATGCATCTAGGGTATGTTTGGGTTGTGTTCTTATGCATGGTGGTAAGATGATAGCTTATGCGTCCAGACAGCTCAAGGTTCATGAAAAGAATTATCCCACTCATGACCTGGAGTTGGAAGCTGTGGTATTTGCACTGAAACTATGGAGGCACTACTTATATGGAATGCATGTGGATGTGTTCACAGACCACAAGAGTCTCTACTACGTGTTCACGCAGCGGGAGTTGAATCTACGTCAGTGGAGATGTTTGGAGTTTCAAAGGACTATGACATTAATGTCCACTACCATCCAGGTAAGGCTAATGTTATAGCTGATGCTTTGAGCAGGATGAGCATGGGAATTACAACCCACATTGAGGATGAGAAGAAGGAGTTGGCGAAAGATGTACACAGACTAGCCAGACTGGGTGTGCGATTAGTTGACTCTCCTAGTGGGGGGTTTTCAGTTCGTCCTAGTTATGAGTCATCCCTGGTTGTTGAAGTCAAGAAAGGTCAGCATCTTGATCCTGTGTTGATGGAGCTGAAGGACTCAGTGTTGGTTAAGATGAATGAGTCTTTTGCTTTGGGAGGTGACATCATACTTAGGTACAAGGACAGGTAATGTGTACCAGATGTGGATAATTTGCGGACGAAGATTGTTGCAGAGGCCCATGGTTCCAGATATTCCATACGTCCAGGTTCCACCAAGATGTATCATGATCTTAAGCAAATCTATTGGTGGGATGGCATAAAGAAGGACATTGCTGAATATGTGGCCAAGTGTCCTTATTGTTAGCAAGTTAAGGCAGAACATCTTAAGCCTGGCGGTCTTACTCTGATTATCGAGGTTCCGACGTGGAAGTGGGATTCCATTAATATGGACTTTGTGGTTGGTCTTCCGAAGACTAGAAGACAACATGACTCCATATGGGTTATTGTGGAGAGGATGACTAAGTCTGCCCACTTTATCCCTGTGAAGTCTACTTACAAAGTTGAGGATTATGCGAGACTCTACATTGATGAGATTGTAAGATGTCATGCGATTCCTTTGTCTATCATTTCAGATAGAGGAGCTCAGTTCACTTTACATTTCTGTAGATCCTCCCAGAAGAGCTTAGGCACGCAGGTAAAGATTAGTACTGCCTTTCATCCTCAGACTGATGGGCAGGAAGAGCGCACCATTCAGACATTGGAAGACATGTTGAAAGCGTGTGTGATTGACTTCAGAGGTAGTTAGGGCGACCATCTGCCTTTGATAGAGTTCTCGTATAATAACAATTATCATTCCAGCATTGGGATGACACCGTTTGAGACACTATATGGTAGAAGGTGTAGGTCTCCAGTTGGGTGGTTTGAGGTTGGAGATTCATCCATTTTGGGTCCATAGATCATTCAGGAGGCCTTAGAGAAGGTCAGGGTGATTAGGAACAGGTTGGCTACTACTTACAGTCAGCAGAAGTCATATGCAGACAACAGAAAGCGGACCTTAGAGTTTGATATTAGTGACCAGGTGTATTTGAAAATATCACTTATCAAGGGGGTGATGAGGTTTGGCAGGAAGGGGAAGTTGAGTCCGAGACATGTTGCGCCATATGAGATCCTACAGCATGTGGGTGAGGTGGCTTATGAGTTGGCATTGCCTGCGGAGCTAGCTTCTGTTCATCCAGTCTTTCATGTATCTATGTTATAGAAGTGCCAAGGTGATCCAGCATCGATTCTACTTTTTGAAGGTTTGAAGGTTGATGAAGACTTGTCCTATGAGGAGGTACCTGTTGAGATTTTAGACATACAGGTCAAGCGGCTAAGAAACAAGGAGGTTGCCACAGTGAAGGTATTGTGGAGGAACCATCTTATTGAGGGTGTTATGTGGGAGGCTGAGGCCGATATGAGATCCCTCTATCCTCATGTTTTTGGTCCATGAGGTCAGACTTCCTACTCTTAAGTCAAAGTTTCCTTATCTCTCCATTCTTTGTTGTTATTGCTTGACTGTGCATAGTGATTATGTTATGATATGACTAACATTGTGCTAGATTATAAGAAGTGTCATTCGGGGACAAATGTTTCTAAGGGGGGGGGGGGATAATGTAACAACCCTAAAAATGGATATGCTAAGTAATTCTTAATGTGTCTAGAATGCGGACGATTAGACCGGGTTCACACAGATTGATGCGCGTAGAACCATGCCTATGAACCTCTGCAACAGCCAAGCCAACTAACTTGGTGAGTTAGTTGATCTAGGAAAGGTTGAGTCCAGCCATGTAGGGCACTCGAATATGAAGATTTACCTGGATGAGTCTTTACCAGACTTCAAAAGGGGAAATCTTAAGTTTGGAGGGTCTAAGGGTAAAATGGTATTTTTTCAGGCTAAGGGTAGAATCATAATTACCCTAAATATTTAATTAATATGGTGGAGGGACATTTTGGGAAGAAAGGACCGATATTAGCCTTTGAGCAAAATCTTGCTCCACCTAGGTTCGAACCTAGGTGGGAGGAATGATTTAATTTGATTATTTAATTTGGTGAATTAATTTAAATAATTAATAATTAATGGATGAATTAAGAAAAAGGAAAATCAGATTTTTACTATTAATTATTATTTATTAATTATTTAACCTTATTTGACTAAGTCTTGCCTAAAGTCCTAGCCCTAAGGAAACACTCTCTCTCACATCTATCCACTCTCAGGTTTATCTCCCTCTCTTCAACACTGTTTCACGTTCTCTCTGCTTAACAAAACAGAAACCAAAATCAAAATAATAACAAAAACAAAAGTTCTTCATACTTGAAGAACTTACACGCAAATTACAAATGACAAAGCAATCTGAAAACGTAAAGCAAAACGTTATATTCTCGTCGGGTAAGGTGTGAGATTTGTTGGTGGACGTTTGGTTTGGGGTGGATTTGGAAGCAAGTTGAAGTGTTAAGCGACATGAAATCAGGTTTGGGTTTTCTTACTCTTGGTCCATTCCCAAGAGACCCTTAAGTCTCTGATGAATCTACTCCGAAAACTAGGGTTGTTCCCCCCATTTTATGCTCCCTGTCACTAACTTCCTATGATCTTAGGTTGGGTATGATTGCTGATAGAATCTAGGAGTACTATGTTTTGTGTGGTGATCTAGTTTCGTCCATGTGTTCATGATTATGTGCTTAAGTTTGTGTATTTTGGAAATATGAATGTAGGCATGTGTGTATGTGTGCAAGTTTGGATCGTGACTTTAAGATTCGGCTTGTTCATGTTAATGGCATAAAGATCACTTTTATTTTATGTCAATAACTGTGTAAAACCGTGATGTTCATGTGAAGATGTTATTGCTTTTTTTTTTGAGTGAAGAACTCTTGACTAAAAGTAATCATAAAGATGCCATTAATTATGTACAAAATGTTATACGAAAATTGTCCTAAATCTAATGTGAAAAGGTGGAGAGAATCGATTGCAAAATGTGAACAAATTTCCAGCTTTCTGGAAATTTGGTTTCGGCCAGATGCTTGAAGTTTTGGAGAGTTTAAAAATGAATTAAAACATGTGAGGTCAGTAGGGATTGAACCCAAGACCTTACTACAAGAAAGCTGCAAAAAGAAAATAAATAAATTGGAGTGAGGCGCACAGGATTCGAACCCGTGTGCCCTTAGCCTAATCCCTCCTAACTTAGACGAAAAAAATTAATAAAATGAGAGGAGTGAGGTTCGATCCCAAATCCTCTCGACCAACATGGAAATAAGTTAAGGGAAAAGAAAAAAAATATGGTTGTGGGAATTCGATCTCGGATCTCCTAAGTCTAAACATCTAAGGAAAAGTGAAGGAAAAAAAAGGGAATGAAGGAAAATGTGGTGTGGGGATTCGATCTTGAGTCTCTCCAAGCCGAAATGTAAATAAAAAATTAAGTGGTAAAACTAAGTGTTGTCCAAGGGATTCGAAATCGGGTTCCCTTGCCCAAATTCCGTATTGATACATAAGTCGTACGTGAATAAATGTTTAAATGAATGCTGCCTATATGGATCAAAATTGAGATCTTATCATACATACAAGATGCATAAGTTTTGTACAACATAATCTTGGGAAGATATGAATCACTTAAACGAACTATGAATGAAGCCTCATGGCTTGTATGTATAGACTCATAAGTCTAGCATACGTTTAAAAGTAAGTGAACCTAAGGTGTATGTGATGAAATGATGTAACCCTAAAAGGGTTAAGTAAGAGTGTGAAACACACTAAATGGCCAAGTGTATTGGCATATGATGAAATGAACATTCATGTAAAAGGCGTGAGTAATTATGAAAAGCGAATGTGCTAAAGCTAATGAATTTGGTGACAACATGATATGAGGCTAATGTGAAAGATGAGAGCAATCTCAAATGAGTCTAAGTAAATGTTACCAAAACGTACTCACCTTTGAGAGTGTAAAGTTAATGAAGAGTCCGGTCTCTATGAACACTTAAATATTGAAGTTAATGCATACTTAATACTAATGATGAGATGAGAAACCGTCTAATGATCTATGATGTCCTCATGCTAGAAGCCAACTTCCATGATGTATGAGTTGAATGTAATGAAACTTTATATTAAGCACCTATAGGCTAGCTATGAGTGGTGATGCCTTTCTTTGGAAAGAGCGGAGGTTCACGTAAATCTCATGAGATGAGACTGTCTGGCATGCCGGATATGGGTCTCCTTATATCTTCTAATCTTTGAACCTATACTTCCAATATAGGGATCTAGCAGGGTTCGAATCCCTATATACTATAGCATGTTCGGGTCACTCTGGCCGGTGATTCCACCTCTTTTTGGTGTGGGGCAGAAACTGGATTTCATGATGCTCACATTATCTATTCGATTACGGTTAAAGTTATCAAAGAAAGAATGAGGCCAACCTCAAAGAATACACATAATAAAATGAACGATACAAAAAGTGTTAGGATAGGATAATCAAGAGGTGAGCTAGACTTAAGTAATGACACTGAGTTATTCTTGGTCATTGCACAACGAACCCGATGAGAGTCTTAAACTACATCTTAGGTATGACTGGTGGTTGCACTAGTATATCAAAGAATGAAAAAGAAGTGTGTATGAATGAATGAAACAGACTCTGTGTTTGCTAAAGAAGGTTCCTAGTTGAGGTCTCATATGTTTGAACCCTCATTTTGGGAAGTCCTAATGTCAAGTCCATGATTCCAAGGTCTCACGACATATGAAAGAATGATATGAACTATGTGATATGATATGTGCAATATGTTATGTGTTGTTTGCAAAATGATAAGTATGATGATTCATGTTACTCTCATGGCATGACTTTCCTAATCCAAATTTGGCAAGTCACTGACTTGACTTTCCATAATTCATATCATTAGGAAAAAGCTCTTATTAATCATGCATCTCCTCGGTGTGTGCTTGCATATACCCATACTTAGTACAAGTGTGTACTAATCCCATACAACTCTACATTTTTAGGTGCAGGCACATGTGAATGTTAGAGCTTACAGGTTGATGCTGAAGTTATCCGGACGTGGAGCATTCATCCGGACTTGGTAGGACCTCATGCTTTCAAGGACGCTTGCCCATTATATTGTAGTTTAGATATAGGTTTGAGTTAGTGGAGTATGTTCCACTAGCATTTCTTTCTCATTTTATTTCAGTCATTGTATTGGTGCCATTTTGGCAAGTATACACTTAATGCAGTATTGAACTATTTCTTTCATTTGATGATCTTAATATTAGATGGTTGATTGTGAACATTTATGAGTTTAAGTAGAATGTCTTATATGAATGTTAAGTAACAAGAAGTTCAAATTTTCCGGTAATATTAACCTAGATGAAGTAACGATGACGTATGTAGGCTAGTCTGCGACCTCTGAGAGGTCAATGACGGCGCTCTCGTCTGAGGTCTAGACTCCAGTCGTGACAGTATGATGAACTAGTGATATGATAGTATTGTAAAAATAATTGATGAAATTGATGAAAGTTGTTGTATTAGACCATATTTTTATGCTTAGACATGTTGTATGACTATATATTAGTGTTACATGTTGAATTCGGTGACAATTTAGTTGAATTAACCTCAAAAAGACCATTTTATGATATACATATGTCGCCATATATGACATATCTGTTGCAATTTTTCCAACAGGATGTGCATATCTTACCACATATGTCACTTCAAGAATGGGTTAATTATAAATTAAACGATTTAGGAATGGAAAAATGTAAAATTGGATCAAATTTTAGTACTTTGGACGATAATTAAGCAATAAAAATATGCTATAACACTTGGAACAACGATTTACATGATGTTACATAATCTTTGTTAAAATAATTAATAGAATTGAGGAAGATTCTTATATTAGACTATAATTTTGTACTTAGACATGTTGTAGGACTATATATTAGTTTTATATGTTGAATTAGGTGACAATTTAATTGTATTAACCCCTCAAAGACCATTTTATGATATACATATGTTGCCATATATGACATTTGTGTTGCAAAATTTCCAACAGAACGTGCATATATTGTTACATATGTCATTTCAATGACGACTTATTCAATAAATTGAGCAATTTAGAATGAAAAAATGTCGAATTAGACCAAATTTTAGTAATTTGAACCATAATTTTGCAATAAAAATATGTTATAACACTTGAAACAACGATTTATAAGGGTGTTATATAACTATCATATGTAGTTACTTGGTCATTGTATGATGAATTAGGGGTAAATGATAGTCTTTGTAAAAATAATTGATAGAATTGATGAAGGTTGTTGTATTAGACCATAATTTTGTACTTAGAAATGTTGTAGGACTATATATTAATGTTACATGTTGAATTAGGTGACAAGTTAATTTAACCACCAAAAGATCATTTATGATATAGATATGTTGCCACATATGACATTTTTGTTCAATTTTCCCAATAGAACGTGCATATGTTATCACATATGTCACTTCAAGATGACTTAATCGATAATTTGAGTGATTTAGGATCGAAAAATGTCAAATTGGACAAAATTTTAGTACTTTAAACCATAATTAAAGCAATAAAAATATGATATAACATTTGAAACAATGATTTACAAGGGTATTATATAACTATCATGTCGATTGCGACATGTAAGTCATATGTTGCTACATGTCTAGCTCATATTTTGTAGCTTGTGTAATTTATATATTGCAACATCTATCAATTCTGTTGCTATTGAAATAACCTTTATGTTGCTACATATTGCTATAATTTGTTCCAACAGTCAATTTTTGAAACATATAGCAATCTGTTGGATACGCGAATGCAAATTATTGAAAAAATTGCAGGTGCCCAAATGATGATGAATGACTTCAAAGAACTATTAATTTTACATATCAAGAAAATGGTGTGTGACCCTAATCATTTATGAAGTAATTTCAATTGAGAGAAAACAAAATCTAATCCACTGATTAAATTAGTTAAATCTGATTTGAGAAGAAGAAAGAAGAAAGCTCAAGGACTAGCAGTCAAGACCAATAATGTACGAAAAGAAGAAGAAAAAGATAAAGAGAACGGGAAGAAAGAAAAGCAAGAACAACGAAGAAGAAGAGGAAGAAAAAAAATATGAAGAGAGGTGGAGAGATATTTCATTTCCTTTTTTGGTACAGCTTGCTGGTGGCTTCCCCCAATTTTAATTCCCACCAAAATTGATTAAATTAGGTATTAGTCAATTTACCCTTTTACCCTTCATTTAATTCAGTGGACCAAAATGTCAACTTATAGACTTGAGGGCAACTCCTCATTCCTTAATCATTAATCACATAATTGTCACCTACACCCAATACTTAAGACTTATGTTATCGCCCATTTATTTTGAAACTTTATTGTCACTTTTTTTAAAAAAGTCCTAAGTAATTTGCCTGCACGTCGTGAGACCATAAATAATAATTGTATTTTTTCTAATAATATTAATACATTAAATATAATGAGAAAATAGGTTCATAAAAAAAATTGGCAATATTTCAACATGAATTAAATTATTTATCATTATCACATAACCTAAGAACATCTAATGAATGAATTATTCACGAAATAATAAATCATTGGTTCTTTAATTAATATTAAAAGGAAAATAAAGAAGAAGATAAGAATATATATATATATACACACACACACACACACACACACAAAGGCATTTCATAACAAAAAGAATCATTTAAGTTGCTTAGATTATACAATTGTGATATATGTATTAGGAGAAAATTCAAAAAGTGGTTAACATATTAAAAAAAGAATTTACGCTTGAACATGAAAGCAATTTTAACTTTTGAACTTGGTCAATGAATTTCTTCAATTGATAAGTGAGAAATTACTTATCTATGTAAAATTATATAACATGTAATCTTATATATAATACTTTTAAGTTATAGAATTTAATATAGAATATCAAAACAAGAATTCTTGGAACTGAGTACATTAATTATTTTCTACACAGTGAATATACGTACTATAAGTGTATATGTTCAATATAATTGGAGACGATAACTTTGCAGAAACATAAACAATAGAGTTTGAAACATGTACTCAAAAACAACAATTAATATCATATGTATAAATTAATGAGTGTAAAAACATACTAGGATATATAAAAATAGAATGAAATAGAAAGGAAAAAATCGAGTCCTCTGAATGCACAATGACCCCTTGAGAAAACTATCCCCTTCCAATACCAAAGGTGTAAAGAATTACATTCTCTCGTGATGGAACATTTTATTCACCAACTTATTAATGTAAAAACAGTGGTGTCAGTAAGTTACTCAACAGGAGCAAAACACACAAACATATAATTTTGCGGAAGTAGAAGAAAAAGATCGAAACTTTTTTTTAAATGAGAGAAAATTCTTCTATTTATAGACAACAAAGGATAGTGTGAACAAATGTTTGTTGTGACTTATTAGAAAGGTTACAACTATTTGAAAAATTACAATCCTTCGGAAAGTTCATAACATTTCATAAAAGTTGCAACTTTTCATAAAGTCGCAGCTCTTCAATAAAGTTGCAATTTTTCATAAAAGACACAACTTCTGAAAGAAGTTGCAACTCTTCATTAAAGTCGCAACTTTTTATGAATGTCACAACTTTTGGTAAAAGTCACAACTTTTCATAAAAGTCACATATTTTCATGAAAGAGGAATGCTAGTTTTGTAAATAAATAATTTTGAAAGGAAATTCTTGCTTATAGTGACGCCACGTAGGTGGGCCTAGGCTTCTCTTTTATATAAATATATGATATATAAATATAGATTAAAAAAAATGATGTGGCACCTCTCAATGACCAAGGATCCAAATTAACTTTTCTTTTTGACATTTTCTTTAATTATTAAATTTTATAAAACCATTTCCTTAATTTCATATGTCTTCAATTACATAAATTCAAATCTTAATTAATTTAATAATATATATAACTCCTAACATTTCATATACATAATTAATATACAAATTTATAACTCCTAAATATTATACTTATAAAAACCTACTTAGAGACATTGTGTATGGTGATTATTTTATTTTCATATTTCTTATTCTTCATCTTTTGTCTCTTCGATTGGTTAATTTCTTTTGTCTTCTTTGATCTAATTTTGCATGAGGGAGATGTATAATGAAGAATTTAGATATGTTTGCAAATTTGAATTTATGAGGTAATTTGATTTGACATGTTTAATACTTATAATTATCACTTGTTTTTCTATAGTAATTATACATTTTATATATATATTTTTGGATTCTCTCCTATAATATAAAATAAAAGAAAAATTATATATATATATATATA
>NC_028642.1:27972028-27977672 GCF_001406875.1 Solanum pennellii
ATATATAATAGTATATATATATTAGGTAATCCAAAATATATTTTCAAAATAATAGTAATTATCAAAAGTGAGGTTAATTAGTAGACTAGATAGAGTGGCTCGTGCAAGCTCGTGCGTGCATATATGGAGACACATACATGTTTTTTTGTGTGTGTTTGTATGTATATATATATATCAAAAATATGGTTGATAATTGTTTTGGTTGTATTCTTTACATTGGATATATACATTCTACTATATTTACAGAATACTGCCTTTTGTCTACTTTTCAGTGTTGGGCAGCTCCACATAAAACACACCTAAATAAGAGGAATTATAAATTTACTATAACTTGAAGTAAATGGATTATTGAAGAATGAATTTAGTATAGTAAATTTTGAGCACTGTGTCAACAAATCTAAATTTTTTTAGTGAATGAATTATTTAAGAATTAACAATAGCATGCAAGATCAAAGTGTATAATTTTGAAGATGTAGGCAGCAAAAGTTTACATCATCAACATCAAAATTGCTATCAACATTTGTAGTAATTGAGTAGGAAAAAGGGTAGTGTCAACCATATTGCAAAAAAGTAGTACATATTTCACCGGTAATAAAAAAAGAAGGTATCAATTGTTGGAGAAATAGAGTGTTGACAAATGAATGTACTTTAGTTAATTCGAGTTAGATCAAGATTCTAATTAACAAGTGATATTTTGTGGTGTATTAAAAGAACATAAATGACTGAATGTGTATTTGCATTTGATGGTAGTATGTATCAAGTAAAAATAAGTTGTGAATTGAATACCTTTCAGTGTCCTCTGTAATGATCTGGTACAACTTGTGTTTTCTGCTTTCTTGTGTTGCTGGTCAGTCAGGGGCGACTTTACGTGATTGGTAGCCTAAAGAGAAATTTCAATTCGAGGCCTAAAATATAAACAAACTTCATATACGTATTTATTCATATTTATTTTCTTACATTACTTAGATAAAAATTAGGGATAATTTCAAAGACCACCCTCTAAGTTTCTCTCTATAACACTCACCTCCCATGTATTTTACGATATTACATCTACCACCCTTATTTTCATTTTCTTGTAACCATTCTTTAAACTTATTTAAAATAAATATAGACTAATTTAGATTTGACGATTTTACCCTTCTTTATATTAATTTCTTCATATTAATAAATATTATATAAAAAAACTCATTTAATAACTACTTTAAAAATGAATCAGCGCATTACATATTTTTCTTATCAAATAAAGATCAAAGTCTTCATTTATGCTGACCCATCATTTCCCCAAGTATAACTCTTCATCTCCATTTCACCTTTATCAATTCACATAGATTTTTTTCCACAATATCTCATCATTTTCAGGCAACAATTTCTTCAAATAGAAGATAAAAATGAACTCCCTAAGAGAAAATTTGATAAGAACGGTCAAATTTTGTTCTAGTTAAACATTTCTATGAGCGGAGAAGAAACATGATTTAACGAATAGAGATAAAGCATTGAAAATTTGATCTAAAATTGCATATATAAGGGTAAAATTGTCAAATCTAAATTAACTTATATTTATTTTAAATAAGTTTAAAGATTACAATAAAATGAATATAAGGGAGGTAGACGTAATATCATAAACTACAGGCGAGGAGAGTGTTATAGAGTGAAACCTAGAGGATGGTCTATGAAATTATTAGTATTTTAATATTATTTTTAGTTATTAGTTTTAGGTAAGATTTTATCAACATAACATTGAAATATCCTTTCAGTGAGGCAATTATTATATAGATTGTTAACATACTTCTATAAGTAATAAGTTGACAAATATTGAATAAAGATAAGAGTTAGAATTATATCATTTAACGCAAGAAGTTGATGACTTGATACACCCCACTTTAATATGCTTGTAGTAATGCTTGAAACTAAAATTTAAAAAGAAATACTTTTTTTGTAACTCACGTTGTTCAATACTTTTCACTATTAATTCTTATTTTTAACAAAGTACAAAAGATGTTAAAGTGAGTAAAATAATATATAGTTTTAAAAATTATACTTTTATCATAAATAATCATTTTTTATATAAAATTTTAAAACATAATTTATTCATTCTTGATAAAAATTTGGGTCCCCAAGACAAAAGCATTATTTTCAAAGGCATAGAGCCGTCACTTGGTGTAGTGAATGGCAATGACTAGAAATATTTGTCTTCCCTTACTGTTTATACGAGATTTCATTTATTCTATAATCTCTAAGCATTGGTTATCCCTGCACCTAAGATCAAATTTAACGATGGATTTAGTTATCTCAAATATCTGACTAAAATTTTGTGAGCTTATATGTAAAACTTCAAGCCTCATGATAAAAAGGTTTGCAGCTTTAAAGTAACTACGGTTATGGAAATAAGTTTAGAGCTTTGAAGTAACTAAGGTTAATATTAGTTCAGTCCATATGTACATATCTTGCATATCTAAAATATCAATGACCTTGACAATGTGATAAAAAAAAAGTGAAAATCAGTTTGTTGACTACATAAGAGAATCTAATAGCGCTGCCAAATATGCAAACTAAATGCTATGTTGCTCTTAATAACTACTTAAAGACCATGAAGACTAAATGCTAAAGATTTCAACAAACTTTCATTTTTAAGAAGAGAAAAATGGTACCAAAACGAACTATTTTGTGCACTTATTTATATAGAAATAATCACTGTAAGAAGAATCAAAGGGACAAAAATTAAAAGAGTCAAATTAGGAGACAAAAATGAAGGCAATTAAAGCTTCTTTTAAGACTTTCATAAAGAACACAGTATTCTCTTTTGATCAATTGCAATTGAAGTTAAATGCATAATGAAAAATCTGAATAATTACAAAAATTACCAACTACCATTGTGCACGAACAATTTCTAAAGTGAAGACTTGGTATGTTCTGCTCCGCGACTAAGTGTACTCAGACATATTATTGAAATAGTCACCATGAGCTAATGTGGAACGCGATATCATGAAACCCTACACCGAAAGAAGGAAGACTAATTTCCAAGGTAGTATCAAAACATTAACGTAGCAACTACGTGGATCCACTAGCTAGTATTCCTATGAGGGCAACATAGTTCAAGAACTAGAAGTTATAGTAGGGACCCTCTTTATGCTACATGCATGGAGTTTCAATCTCAAGAGTAAATGAGTTATCCTACCTTACCTATGTGGGAAGGGATACTCCTCACTCTAGTTCCCTCGGTGTTAAGCTAGAGTCCTTTTTGAAATGTGTTTAATACGTTTACTAATCATCATAGCTTGTCGGTCATAGGGTAAATCCCTTGTATAAACTTCATCATCATATATCAATAAGAATTGCATGATTATTGTCCTTTCATTACAATTCATATAGGTAAAGTTAGCATATTAACATATTCACATCATGATAAGGCATATTGGTAAATTATCACTGTCCTTATAAAATTTTCATCTTAGCCAACAACTCACAAACCATATTCAAGAAATTTCAATTCATCATCAATACCAACCCTATTAATCCTAATACAAGGCTTACTTCAATACAACATCATCACTTAACCACAAGTAACAATAATGTAAAGAGTTGGGATCACAAGACTTACCAAGTCTCCCTCATAATTCATTATCAAGGTCTTACAATCAACCCTTAATTCAACACCACAAGGGTATAATATCATCACATATTAATAACCAACATTATAACAAAGTCAATTGAATCACTAAATTATAACCCATTACTAGTTCATAGCATAAGAGAAGAGACTTAGTCAAAGTCATAATCTAGATCAATTACTCAAGAACTAACATAATAGGACTATAATTCATCTTACAGTATTAATTATTTATACAATAAAATCATCTAGTAGTAATTCAACCAATAACAAAGTCAATTGAACCAACATTACATAATTAATATCAAGATCATAACCTAGGGTTAAGGGGAATATGTCACCTTCTAAAAACTAGACCAATCCATCAAGAAATAAAATAATTGAGTTAAAATACATGATAATATATTCATAATATCCAAAATAAATCATAAAAAGGTATTCCATAACATCAATTCCGTATTGGATGAAAACCCACTTTAAAACCCAACTTTTGAAATCAATTTGATGGAACCCTTTGAGGAAAGAGGTCTCAAAGGTGAAAGATATCACATAGCTTACTAATTGATGAAGATTGATGGAGAAATTCGAACCTTTGAATACCTTGAACCCACCTCTGGCTTGGTCTACAATGGGGTTTCTTTGGGAGATAGAAAGAAGAGAGAAGGAAGAGAGTTTGGGTTTGTGAATTATGAGAGCTTAGACTAGTCTAATTAGCTTAGGGGATTTATATAGGTGGTCAAATAACGTAATTAGACCTCCCCTAACCCCTAATTAACCTCCTAACTAAACCAACTTATTAAATTAATTAATTCAAAAGGTGCAGCAAAACCAGCCCCTCATAGACGAGACTCGATCGAAGCCTCGTGGGTCAATCGACGGCCATTGTTCCCTTCCGTGCTGCACATCCGTCGATGAGTTCAGAGACTATGAATAACATACCCTTTAAGAATTTTTCTTAGTGTCCATAAACTGAGGAATTCAACGCCCCATCGATTGGACCACAAGCCGTCTGTAGCAGCCGTTGGTGACACTGTCCACTGACAACTTTTAGTGACTTTTGCAAGGGCCCTTAGTTGGTCCTTGGTGAGTCGTGACCTGAACTTTCGACTATGAACTAACTCTAAAACATGTTAGACACCCTTCCACCAATTTTCATCATTTTCCAATCCTAAAAACTAGTCAAATAAGCTAAGGCACACTAGTACCTCATTGAACTAGTTTTCGCACGTCATGGACGTTCTTTGACATTTTGTTTTCTAGACTTACTAAATGACTTACATTCATTAAAATAGACCTTAAAACAGTATGTAAGCCTCTTTACACTTATTTTAGGGTCTAGAACACGTCTTACATTTTTGAACTGTTACATTGTACTAAGTATAGGAACATATGCACATACAACATAAAATCATGTCAAAAAGGGACCTTTTATTACAACATGCTAATTTACTTTGAAAACAAATTATTCACATTCAATAACCAATACAATTCAATAAACACATATTCCTTAAGCCAAGACCATGTACATCACAAGATAGATAATACCAAGCCTAGTCTAGTCAGCATTCATATCAGCATAATTGAGCACATAATCAAGATAACACTATCATCAAGTTATAACATCAACAAGCATGCATAAGATTTCATGACATCATAACCTAAGCAAGACCATCACTCATACACCCCAATTAAGTCCACAAGTACAATGACTAAGTAAGTCGCCATAACCTCACTCAACAAAGTAAACCCAACAAGAACTATAAGAAATGTCCAACTTTATATACTTTATTATGAAGAGTAGACATCATCATACTTTAGCAATAGAGATCAACCACATGTTCATAAGTGAAACCAATATCACATATTGTCCTTAACATGTAATATTAACATATATATATATATATATATATAATTTACATTTATAAGCATATACCTTCTAAAACTTCCCTCAAGGCTAACTAGTGCAATGTATAGGTAGAGTCTCATACCCATACTTAGACTAAGTCAAACCCCTCAAGTCATCCTAGTTGGAGTTTA
>NC_028642.1:27977793-28012896 GCF_001406875.1 Solanum pennellii
TATATATATATATATATATATAAATTCACATTATAAGCATATACCTTCTAAGACTTCCCTCAAGGCTAACTAGTGCAATGTATAGGTAGAGTCTCATACCCAACGTAGACTAAGTCAAACCCCTCAAGTCATCCTAGTTAGAGTTCACTTTATAACTTCATTTTACTTTCAAGAACATCTTGCCTTAACCGACATAGACCACACAATCCAATGTGGAATCCGGTGCATGGAACCCTACACCAAAAGAAGGTGGACTACTTGCCAAGGTAGTAACAGAACATGAACATAACATCTATGTGGATCCTCTAGCTAGTATTCCTGTAGGGGCAACATAGTTCAAGAACTAGGAGATATGTTTGGGACTCTCTTTATGCTGCATGCATTATAGTCTCCAATCTCATGAGTACATAGTGAACCTACCTTCCCTATGTGGGAAGGACACCCCTCCCTTCTAGTTCACTCAATGCTAAGCTAGAGTCCCTTTTGAAATGTCTTTCATCAATTATCATAACGTAGTTTAGGTCATAGGGTCTATACTTTATATAATCATACTCATTGGTCAATAGGAATTGCATGAGAACACATTTCATTATAACTGTTGTATGTGAGATTAGCACATTAACATCATTATATCATAGTAAGGCACATAGGTACTTCATCACCAACCTTATATCATTACATCTTAAGCATAATATCACGATCACATAATCAAGACATTTCAATTCAACATCATGCCAACTGTAATCAATCTCATAATAAGGTCTACTTCAATATAACTTCATCACTAACCACAAGTTATCATAATTGAAGTAAAGGTTTAAGATTATAATACATACCCAATCTCCTTCACAATCCATCATCCAAGGTTTTACCACCAAACATCCCAACAGTTGATGTTATATCATCAAATTATACTAATTAACACAATAATGAAGTCAATTGGATCACTAAACATCAATTCATCACTAGTTCATAACCCAGGGTTAGGGACTTGGGTCAATTTCATGATCTATGCCATAGACTAGGTTAAATCATAAAGATATAACATAATTGAATCATAATACACCATAATCTAAGCATAATAATCAAAATAAACCATAAAAATGCAATTTAGAAGATCAATTTCGTAATAGAAAGAAACCCATAAGAATTCACATTTTTGAAAACCTATTTTGAAGGGACCCTTGGGGGAAAAGAATCCCAAAGGTGAAAGGATCCCATACCTTTCTAATTTATGAATATTGATGGAGAGAAGTAGTATTATTTCTGACCTATAACCCTCTTTGACTTTGTTCTTCTATAGAGTTTCTTTGGGATTAAAAAAGTAGATAAAAGGGGGAGCAATTGGGTTTTGAGAATTGAGAAGTGTTTAGTTATATTTACACTTGGGGTAGGTTATATAGTTGATTAACTAACCTAATTAACCAAAAACTCAACACTAATTAACCCCCTAACTAAATCAATTAATTAAATGAACTAACTAAATTTTGAGAGCAAACAGTGACCTCACCTACGAGACCCTGACCTACGGGCCATAGGTCAGTCGACGGCCAGGACCCCCACCGTTCTATGCAGTCATCATTTTGGTCAGAGACTTGCCAAAATTACCCTTTCATGAGTGACCATTTAAAGTGTCCATCTACGCCCCGTCGACTTGACCACGCCTCGTAGTCTGCCCTTCATAGATTGCTAATGTCTTAGATAACTTTAGCCATAATGCAAGGGTCCTCCTCAAGGACCCTTAGTTGGTTCTTGGGGAGTCGTACCCGAACGTTTCAACCCTAAACCAACTCTTATACATGATTAAAACCTTCCCACCAAATTTCATTAAATTTCGACCTGTAAAACCTCGTCAAAAAAGGCTAAGGCACGCTAGCAGATTTTGCACTAGTCTCCGGATGTCATGGACGTTTGTTGCCGTTTTGACTGTAAAACTTTCTAAATGATTTTTATACATTAAAATTGACCTTAAAACAGTCTTACAACTTTTAGACTTTCATAGTGTTACAAAATCATGCTAAAGGGGAAATTTTTCAAAACCATGCTAAGTTACTTTAAAAAACCTTATGCACAACCAAGAACCTATATAAGCCAATAATCACACATTCCTTAAGGAAAAATGATATACAACACAAGACCAACATCATTAATGTATAACCAAGTCACATGTGTAATAGAATCTTTGAGTAAATAATCAAAACAATTCCAACATCATGTTATAACAACAAAGCATGTATAAGAGTTCATAACTTTACGCATATACAAGTTCCTTACTCATAACCCACCATCATGTCTACAAGTGAAATTACCAAGTAAAGCCCCATAACCTTACTCAACCAAGTAAACCAAACAAAGAATCACAAGAAATGCCTAACATCACATAACATAACATCAAGAGTAGTTATCGTCATATTTAGAAATATATACCAATAGCATGTTCATACATGACACTACCATTATATAGGATCATGAGCATGTTAAGTCAACATATGCATAAAATTTACTTTATAAGACATAAGAACAAACCTCTAGGACTTCCCTCAAGGCCAACTAGTGCAGTGTATAGGTAGAGTCCCATACCCTTACCTAGACTAAGTAAAACCCCTTAAGTCACCCTAGTTAGTGTTCACTTTGTTACTTCATTTTATTTTTGAGAACACTTGCCTTAACTGACATAGACCAAAAGAGATAAATATGGAATCTGGTGTCATGAAACCCTACACCGAAAGAAGGTGGACTACTTGACAAGGTAGTAACAAAACATGAACATATCATTCTAGGTGGATCCACTAGCTAGTATTCCTATGGGGGCAACATAGTTCAAGAGCTAAGAGATATGCTTCGGACCCTTTTTATGCACATTGCATTATAATATCTAATCTCATGAGTACAATAGTGAACCTCTTTCCCTACTTGGGTAGGGACACTCCTCACTACTAGTTCACTCGGTGCTAAGCTAGAGCCCCTTTTTAAAATATCTTTAAGTCCTTCTTTAATAATCATAACTTAGTTAGGACATAGGATACTAACCCCTTGTATAGTCATAGTCATTATATCATTAGGAATTGCATGAGAATATCCTTTCAATACAACCCTCATATGTGATATCAATACATTATCATCATCATGTCATAATATGGCACATAGACAATTCATAACCAACTTTATATCATTACATCTTAAACACAATCTCACACCTTCTCATAATCAAGACATTTAAATTACATCATCATACCAATAGCTACTTAATACAATCAGAAGATATGCTTCAATTGAACTTCATCACGAAGTATAAGTCGTCACAATTAGTAAAAGTTCAAGAACACAGTCCTACCAATTCTCCTTCAAAAGCAATTATCCATGGTCTTACTCTCAACAATCCAATTCCATCCAACAATAGGTGCAATAATTTTATTCAATATTAATTAACACAAGAACAAACTAATTGAATCAATACTAATCAATTCAACAAGAGTTCATAATCTAGGGTTAGGGAATTTGCATCAATTCATGATCTATTCCCCATACTAGGTGTTTCATCAAGACTAAAATAATTGAACAATAATACATCATAATATAATCGTAATAATCATTAGAATAAAGAACAATAAAATTTGGAAGATCAATTTTGGATTAGAAAGAAACCCATATACAATTAATCTTTTTGAAACCAATTTCGGAAGAGCCCTTTGCATAAGGAATACCAAAGGTGAAAGTTTCCATACCTTGTTTATCCTTGAATATTGATGGAGAAAAGTGATGTTGTTGGTGCCTTATAACCCTTAGAAATTTCCCTTCAATGGAGTCTTCTTTGGGAGAGATAAAGTAGAGAGAATGTAGAGTAATTTGAGTTTGGGAATTGTGGGGTGTTAAGTTAGGTTTAGACTTAGGGTAGTTTTTAACTAACTTAATTAAACACCCATTAACCTCTAATTAAACCCCTAAATAATTAACTAATTAATTTAACCAACTTAAAACTCACTTGCAGATTACAGATTTGACCTACGAGACCTCTACCTGAAACTCGTAGGTCAGTCGATGCATCTCCCCCCAAACGTCCTGCACGTCTGTAGGTAAGTTCAGAGACTGGTCTTTTTGGACTAGTCTACATTTTGAATGTGTCCAATGATGTAGGTGTCGAAGCTTCATCCTCCCGGCTATGCCTCGTCGATGGCAAGCGCATGTAGCCACTGTTTTGTGACAACTTTTTGGCCAATTTGGAAAGGTCCTCCGCAAGGACCGTTAGGGTGGTCTTTGGGGAGTCGTACCTGGAAGTTTCGAATATAAGCAGACTTCACTACATGTGTGACACATTTCCACCAAATTTCATCAAATTACGACTCTTAAAACCCCGTGAAATGGGCTAAGGCACACTAGCACCTCTTTCACAATTCTCTGGACATCATGGACGTTTCTTGACGTCTTGACTCTAAAATTTTGTAAATGACTTATAAACATTATTCTATGTCTTAGAACAGTGTTACCAACCATAGGACAACATGTGAGGCTCTACATTAGGCTTTGGACTATTGGAGTGTTACAGTGCCGAACACGTCCAGGGTGTAGGATCAAAGAGTGACAAATTTGGTACTGAAGTATAGAGTTCAAGAGTCCTACGGAGTCTATGAATCCATATTTTTAGAGTCCTAGTTATCAGTGCGAAGCACGCCACATCTATAATTAGAAGGTTCAAACATTTAGGAAATTCTTTCACTTCTTTCATACTTATTTTGTGTGTTAGAATTTATCTCTAAAAAGTTTCCTTCTAATTCATGTTGCACGTGTTTTAGATAATCATGCCTCCTAAAGAGATGTCAGAGGTCCCTTTGCTAGGCATAATGTTGAGGAGCAAGAGTTACCGAATGCACCTGAAGTGCAACCTCAAGGAGAAGTCACTAACTTTGAGTTTAGGGAAACAATAAGGCTGCTGAGTCAAGAGAGAGGAGCTATACAGGAAGTGACTGACTCTTTTAGGATCCGTGACTTCTTGAGGATAAATCCTCCAAGTTTCACTGGATAAAGCACTACTAAGGATACGAAGAACTTTATTGATGAGATGAAGAAGGTATTTGATGTGATACATGTTGTTGACACTGAAAGAGTTGAGGCAGCTGCATATGAACTGAAGAATGCTGGTAGGACTTGGTCCTATCAGTGGAAAAGGGGTAGATTTGAGGATGCACCACCTGCGAGTTGGTCATGTTTTTCAGAGGTTTTCTTGGGGCATTTATTTCCTAGATAATTGAAAGATACCTAGGGACGTGAATACCTCATACTTAAGAAGGATTTACTTGGTGTTTATTAATATTGATTGAAGTGTACCCAAATATCTTGTTATACCCGGGAGATGGTTGCAGACATGAGGGGTAAAATGATCTCGTTTGCTGATGGGCTCTCTCGTCTATATAGTAAGAAAGGTAGGGCTTGATGTTGATAGATGACATGGATATTTTGCGATTGATGGTTTATCTGCAACAGGTTAAGTAAGAGAATTTGAGGTATAAAAAGGAATTCAGAAATAAGAAAGCTAACACATGGAGTGAGTTCGGGCTGAAGAAAGGCAATGTGAATCAATTATCCTTTTGGCAAAAGCAAAAGTGACCTACCCCATCATCTGCTAATGCACATGTACCCATAAACAATGATGGGTATAATGACCAAAATCTGTAGAACTGCAGAGCTAGACATGCACAATTTCAAGATAGTCTAGCACAAAGAGGTAATTGGGCTCCTGTATATGCTGGGTCTGGTGGAATCCATCTAGATAAGTGTCGTGATGTGCAGACAGGTTGTTTCAAGTGTGGCCAAGAGGGTCACTTCATGAAAGAGTGTCGTAAGAACATGCTAGGTAGTGTAAATATGAGAAATAGAGTCGATATCTTCATTTGTTGCTCCACCTGAAAGGGCTGCACATAGAGGAGCTAATTCACATACTGGTAAAGGGGCAAACCGCCGTTATGAAATCACTAGCCGTATAGAGCAGGAAAACTCCCTAGATGTTGTCACTTGTATGATCAAAGTCATTAACTTTACTGTTTATAGTTTGCTAGATCTAGGAGCAAGTTTATCTTTTGTAAATCCATATGTTTCTATGAAATTTGATGCTATTCCTGAGCAACTTATTGCACCCTTCATTGTCTCCATACATGTTGGTGAGCCTATTCTAACTGAGCAATTTTATCGTGATTGTGTCATTTCCATCAATTATAAAGACACCATGGATTATTTACTTGAGTTAGACATGGAATATTTCGACGTCAATTAAGTTATAGACTAGCTTCATGCTAGTTATGTGCCAATAGATTGTAGAACTGAAGTTGTCATGTTTCAGATTCCAAGGGAGCCAGTCTTAGAGCAGAAAAGTAGTTTAGCAGTGCCTAAGGTTCGTTTTAGTTCATACCTTAAGGAAATGAAGTTAGTTTCCAACTGGTGTGTCTATCACTTAGTCCGAGTTAATGACTCTAGTGTTGAGATACCTCCTATTAAGACAGTTTCAGTAAAAAAAAGTTTCTAGAAGTCTTTAGTTATGATTTTCTGTTACAACCCTAAAATGACTATGCTAAGTAATGCTTAATGTATCTAGAATGCGTAGATTAGACCAGGTTCACACATACCTCTGAACCTCTGCATTAGCCAATCCAACTAACTTGGTGAGTTAGTTGAGCTAGGAAAGGTTGGGTCCAGCCATGTAGGGCACCTGAATATGAAGATTTACCCGGTTGAGTCTTAACTGGACTTAAAAAGGGGTAATCTTATGTTTGGAGAATCTAGGGGTAAAATTTTCTTTTCCAGGCTAAGGGTAGTAATGTAATTACCCTAATTAATTAATTAATTAATATGGTGGAAGGTCAATTTGGGTATAGGTTGCCGAATTTGTCCCTTTAAGCAAAATCTAGCTCCACCCGGGTTCGAGCCTTGGTGGAAGCAAATATTAAATTGATTTTTTATTAAGTGAATTAGTTGAATTAATTAATATTTAGAAAACTGATTTAAGTAAGGGAAAAATCAGATTTTTAATAATAATAATAATAATAATAATAAAATTAATAAATAATTAGGAGTCCTAGTTTGACTAAGTATACACTTAACTTTTCTAATCCTAATCCTCTTATTCTCACATCGCTCACTCTCATTCTCATGTTTTTTTATCAGTAAAAGACCTGAAAATAATAGTTCTTCACTCTTGAAGAACTTACACACAAAAACTCAAACAAAAAGCTAAGCTAAAAACGAAAATCAACAACATTCTTCTCGACAGATTGTGTTTGGGATTTTGGTGGTGAGGTAGTGTTTTTCTACGAAATTGGCAGAATTTAAACAAGTGTGGAATGGCATTAAGGTATGGGTTTTCTTCTCTCTTGGTCCCTTTCCCAAGAGACTCCTAAATTCAGTTTAAATTCCAACTCGAAAAACTAAGGCTGTCCCATTGCATGCCCCATCCATTAGATCCTTTGAAAGATTCAAAGTATGAGTTGGTAGTCTTCTGGTAGATGATTTTAGGGCTGGTTGTGATTACATGTTTGAATGTGTATTCGGAAATGATGTAAGGAATAAAAGATGTGTTCCGGGAAAGTGTATTAAGTTAACCATTTGTGCATGTGTGTGCCGTGAATTAACTATGTTTTGCTGCCTGAAATATAAATGTTAAAATTTTGTATTTTATGTGTACGAATATGGGTAAAGTGTGATGTTCATATAAGTAAAATGTTTCTGAATAAATGTCACACGAAAACTCCAAGAATCAACATAAATAAATGAGAGAAAAACGAATTGAAAGAGGACAAAATCTCTAGCTTGCTGGAAATATTGGTCTCAGCCTATATTTTGGAATTGGAGCTATGTTTTAAAATTTTATTTAAAATGTGAGGTCATTGGGGATTGAACCCAAGACCTCACCAAATGCAAATTACATAAAAATTTCATGAGAAAAACAAAAGGAGAAAAATAAATGTGGTGAGTGGGGATTGAACCCACAACCTCTTTATTAGATGAGAGAGTTAGGAGAAAAAATAAAGAAGAAAAATAAATGTGGTGAGTGGGGATTGAACCCACAACCTCTTGAATAGATGAGAGAGTTAGGAGAAAAATAAATGTGGTGATTGGGAATTGAACGCACAACCTCTTGCATAGGTGAGAAAGTTAAGAGATAAATTAAGAGAAAAAAAAGAGCTTGTGGGGGATTGATCCTATAACCTCTTTGCCTTAAACAAGAAAGAGAGGAGGAAAAGAAAGGAAATATTATGGGAGTGATGGGTATTGAACTAGGGTCCCCCAAATCTTAAAAATGCAATTATCAAGTTTAATATAATATTAAGTGTTGCTCAAGGGATTCAATATCGGTTTCCCTTGCCCAATCTTGTATTGACACATAAGTCGTATGTGATCAAATATTTAATGAATGCTGCCTCTAAGGATCGAAATCGATATCTTGTCATACCTACAAGATGCATAAGTCTTGTACCACATAATCTTTGGTAAATATGAATCACTTAGACGAACAATGAATGAAGCCTCATGGCTTGTATGAGTGGACTAATAAGTCTAGCATAACTTTAAAAGTAAGTGAAACTAAGATGCTATGTGAAGAGATGATGAAACCCAGAGGGGTTAGGTAAGAGTGTGACACACATTAAAGGGACAAGTGTATTGGCATAAGATGAAATAAACATTCACGTAAAAGGGGTGAGTAATTATGAAGAGTAAATGTGCTAAAGTTAATGAATGTGGTGACAACTTGATAAGAAGCTAATGTGAAAAGTGAGAAAAATCTCAAATGAGCCCAAGTAAATGTTACCAAGACGTACTCACCTATGAGAGTGTAAGGTTAATTAAGAGACCAGTCTCTATGAACACTCTAATGAAAGTATTGAAGGTAAAGCATACTTAATACAAGTGATGAGATGAAAAATCATCTATTGAGCTATGATGTCTCATGTTAGAAGCCAACTTCTATGATATATGAGATGAATGTAATGGAACTTTATACTAAGCATCGATAGGCTAGCTATGAGTTGTGATTACTTATTTCGGAAAGGCAGAGGTTCGTGTAATTCTCATGAGATGAGACGGTCCGTCCAGAAGGGTAAGGGTCTCCTTATATCTCCTAGTCTTTTGAACCTATACTGCCAATATAGGGTTCTAGGAGGGTTCCACTCCCTATATATGCTAGCAAGTTTTGGTTCACTTTGGCCGGTGATTCCACCTCTTTTATATGTGGGGTTAAACACTGGATTTCATGATGCTTTCATGATTTATGTCGGTTAAGGTTAAAGTTTGCAAACAAAGAATGCGGCCAGCCTCAAATAATGCACATAATTAAATTAACGATAATAAAGGTGTTAGGATAGGATAATCAAAAGGTGAGCTAGACTTAAGTAATGACACTAGGTTATTCTTGGTCATTGCACAACGAACCCGATGAAAATCTTAAGCTACATCCTAGGTATAATTGGTGTTTACACTACTATATGAATGAATGAAAATGAAGTGGGTATGAATATGAAGTAGATTTTGTGTTTGCTAAAGGAGGATCCTTAGTTGAGGTCACATATGTTGAGCCCTCATTTTAGGAAGTCTGAATGTCAAGTCCATAATTCCAAGGTCTCATGGCATATGAAGGAATGATATGAACTATGTGATATGATATGTGTAATATGCTATGTGATGTTTGCAAAATGATATGTATAAAAATTCATATTACTCTCATAGCATGACTTTCCCAATCCGATTTGGCAAGTGCACTGACTTGATTTTCCATAACTCATACCGTTAGAAGAGAGCTCTTCTTAATCATGCATGTCCTTGATGTGCGCTTGCATATACCCATACTTAATACAAGTGTGTACTAATCCCATACAAATCTCTACTTTTAGGTGCAGGTGCAGATGATTGCTAGAGCTTACAAACTACGCTGAAGTTATCCGGACGTAGAGCATTCATCCGGACTTGGTAGACCCTCTTGTTTTCTAGGATGCCTATGTTTTATATTCTAGCTTAGATGTAGACATGAACTAATGGAGTATGTTCCACTAGTTTTTCTTTCCCATTTATTTTCAGATATTGTATTGGCGCCATTTTGGCAACTCTATATTTTATACAGATATGACTATGTCATTCATTGATTATCTTGATATTAGATGGTTGTTGTGAAACGATTATGAGTTTATGTAGGTAGTCTTATACGAATTCAATATTTCTCACTATAAAGTCTAATTAAACAAAAAGTTTAAATTTTCCACTAAAGTTAACCTAGATGATGTATGTAGGCTTGTCTGCGACCTATTAGAGGTCAATGACGCCGGTCTCGTCTAGGGTCTAGATTTCGATCGTGACAAAGTTTGTACAGAGCGTTAGGCTAAATTACGAGGGTAATAAGTTCAAAATCAACCACATTGAGTAGTTTCTAAGTCATGGTAGTGAAGTGCACCACTATCTTGAATTAGAGACTACATGATGCGTAGGAAAATTCCCTCTCTTCTGATCTTATTGTGCCTTCTCTAATGTCTGATTCCTTGGTATTATGAGCATTTTTAACATCAATTCTACTTTTTCAAAAAATGAACACAATAAAGAACGCTGGTCGGGGAAGAGGAAAAGCAGTTGCTGGGGGCAAGCAAGTTCCTCCCCAGGCCCCAGCTGCTGAAATGGAGATGTCTATTAACCCAGTTGGGTTGACAGATGGAGAAGTAAGGACAACTCTTGTACAGATGGCCCAAGACATCACCTTACAAGATCAGACTATGACAGCCCAGGCAGAGCAACAAGATGTTTCCAAGAAGTACCCACCTGCTAGCACCATGGCTAGTAGGTTAAGGGACTTCACGAGGATGAATCCTCCCGTTTACACTGGATCTAAGATTGCTGCGAATCTCGAGGCAGAGTGTAGGGTAGCTATGCTGCATGCCAACATGGTACTTTCCAGGCTTATGGTCCATGTCCAACAAGTAGAGAAAAGTAGGAAGAGGAAGCATAATAGGGCAGGGAACAAGTCAAGGAAAGATGAGAAGATTTTTTCAAGGAATAGTAGTCCTAAAATCAGGGATAAGCCCAGGTTTAAGAACGGACTCTCCCACCAAGGGGAGTCAAGTTCGTCCAAGGGTCACTATGATAGGGATTCAGAGCCCAGAGTTAAGAGAAATAGTGAAGTAGATACACCTCAGGAGAGGCCACCTTGTAGGAAGTGTGGAAAACATCATGGAGGAGAGTGTATGAGGGGCTTTAACGCTTGTTACAGTTGTAGCAAATTGGGTCACATGATGAATTATTGTCTGTATATGAGAGGTCGAGAAAAGCCTAAATTAGTTTTTCATGTGTATGGTTTTATGCACTAGTATGAAGTTAATATGTTGGAGTCATCATGTTGGTTGCTTACTTACGTGTTTATTTTTTTTGTATACTTCGATGAGACTAGTTTAGGAAGGAGTTCCTTAGTCTATTACTGCGAACCTGCTAATAGGTTTCAAGGATGTGCAGTAAGCTACTAACATGTGAATCAGATATTCACCAACAAAAATCATTGAATAGCTTAGGTATGGATTTTCTGCATAAGTGTTATACTACCATAGACTATCAAACAAGGGTAGTGAGGTTTCAGTTGCCAAATGAGATAGGGTATAAATGAACAGGGCATGGATCAATCGAACAAAGCCATATAATTTTGAAATCATAAGGCCAACAAGATGTTATCTAAGGGGTTAGATGTACTCTTCCTAAGGCTGGGTTTGTTTAAGAAACTCTATGTTTTAGTGCAATAGTCAACTTGGTGATGTAAGTACAAAATCGTATGTGTAATAATTGCACTGTGTGAGTTGAAATGAATTCATGTTTGCATGTCATGTTGCTGTTTTTCTATAGCGCGGACATGATTTTTTTGTGTTATATGAGTTGTGAGGTGCATCAAGTTAAGTGTGATTGAGAAGGAAGTTTCTCAATCTCAAATATGAAGCTGCATATAAGCTTGAATAATATGCATTATCTAGAGTAAGTGTGAAACAGAAATTCACAAAGAGCAAAGTCTCAAGTATGTTATAATATTTTCAAAAATAACCCTCTTTATTTTAAAATGATGTGTAGTGCCATTCGGGGACAAATGTTCCTAAGTGGGGATAATGTAACAACCCTAAATTGACTATGCTAAGTAATGCCTAATGTATCTAGAATGCTTAGATTAGACCGAGTTCACACGGATTGATGCACGTAGAACTAGACCCTTGGACTTCTGCAACATCAATTCAACTAACTTGGTGAGTTAGTTGAGATAGAAAAGATTGGGTCCAGCCATGTAGGGCACCCTAATATGAAGATTTACCCGGATGAGTCTTAATCGGACTTAAAAATGGGTAATCTTAAGTTTGGAGGGTCTAGGGGTAAAAGGTCCTTTCCAGGCTAAGGGTTGTACTGTAATTATCCTAAATATTTAATTAATTAATATGGTGGAGGGGCAATTCGGGTAGAGGTTGCCGAATCTGACCCTTTAAGCAAAAATCTAGCTCCACCTGGGTTCGAGCCTTGGTGGAAGCAAAGATTAAATTGATTTAAATTTATTAAGTGAATTAGTTGAATTAATTAATATTTAAAAATCTGATTTAAGTAAGGGAAAAATTAGATTTTTAATAAAAAAAAATTAATAAATAATGAGGAGTTCTAGTTTGACTAAGTCTCCACCTAACTCTGCTAATCCTAATCCTCTCATTCTCACGTCTCTCCCTCTCATTCTAACGTTTTTTATAAGTAAAATAACTAAAAATAATAGTTCTTCACTCTTGAAGAACTTACACACAAAAACTCAAATGAAAAGCTAAGCTAAAAACAAAAATCAACAACATTCTTCTCGACGGATTGTGTTAGGGATTTGGGTTCGTGGGAAATTGGCAGCATTTAAACAAGTGTGGAACGACATTAAGGTATGGGTTTCATATTCTCTCTTCGTCCCTTTCCCAAGAGAACCCTAAGTTAAGTTTAAATATTAATCGAATAACTAAGATTGTCCCGTTGCATGCCCCTATCTTAGATCCTTTGAAATATTCAAAGTATGCGTTGTTATGTCTTCTGGTAGATGACTTTAGAGCTGGTTGTGATTACATGTTTGAATGTGTATTCGGAAATTATGTAAGGAATGAAAGATATGTTCCGGGAAAGGGTATTAAATTAACTGTTTGTGCATGTGTGTGCCATGAATTAACTATGTTTTGCTGCCTGAAATTTACATGTAAAAATGTTGTATTTTACCTGTACGAATATGTTTAAAGTGTGATGTTCATATAAGTGGAATGTTGCTGAATAAATGTCACACGAAATACTCCAAGAATCAACATAAAAAAATGAGAGAAAAACGAATTGAAAGAGGACCGAATTTCCAACTTGCTGGAAATGTTGGTCTCGTCCTATATTTTTGAGTTAGAGCTATGCTTTAAAATTTTATTTAAAATGTGAGGTCATTGGGGATTGAACCCAAGACTTCACCAAATGCAAATTACATAAAAATTTCATGAGAAAAAAACAAAAGGAGAAAAATAAATGTGGTGAGTGGGGATTGAACCCACAACCTCTTGAATAGATGAGAGAGTTAGAAGAAAAAATAAAGAAGAAAAATAAATGTGGTGAGTGGGGTTATAACCCACAACCTCTTGAATAGATGAGAGAGTTAGAAGAAACTTAAAGAAGAAAAATAAATGTGGTGAGTGGGGATTGAACCCACAACCTCTTGCATAAGTGAGAAACTTAAGAGATAAATTAAGAGAAAAATAATGAGCTTGTGGGTGATTGATCCCACAACTTCCTTGCCTTAAATGAGAAAGGAGGAAAAGAAAGGAAATATTATGGGAGTGATGGGGATCGAACTAGGGTCCCCCGAATTTGAAAAATGTAATTATCAAGTTAAATTTAAGATTAAGTGTTGCTCAAGGGATTCGAAATCAGGTTCCCTTGTCCAATCCCGTATTGACACATATGTCATACGTGAACAAATATTTAATGAATGCTGCCTCTAAGGATCGAAATTGATATCTTGGCATACCTACAAGATGCATAAGTCTTGTACCACATAATCTTTGGTAAATATGTATCACTTAGATGATCTATGAATGAAGCCTCATGGCTTGTATGTGTGGACTAATAAGTCTAGCATAACTTTAAAAGTAAGTGAAATTAAGATGCTATGTGAAGAGATGATGAAACCTTAGAGGGGTTAGGTAAGAGTGTGACACACATTAAAGGGACAAGTGTATTGGCATACGATGAAATGAACATTCACGTAAAAGGGGTGAGTAATTATGAAGACTAAATGTGCTAAAGCTAATGAATGTGGTGACAACTTGATAAGAAGCTAATGTGAAAGGTGAGAGAAATCTCAAATGAGCCCAAGTAAATGTTACCAAGACGTACTCACCTATGAGAGTGTAAGGTTAATTAAGAAAGCAGTCTCTATGAACACTCTAATGAAAGTATTGAAGTTAAAGCATACTTAATACTAGTGATGAGATGAAAAATCATCTAATGAGCTATGATGCCTCATGTTAGAAGCCAACTTATATGATGTATGAGATGAATGTAATGGAACTTTATACTAAGCACCGATAGGCTAGCTATGAGTTGTGATTTAAGGAAGGAAGAGGTTCGTGTAATTCTCATGAGATGAGACTGTCCGTCCAGATGGGTATGGGCCTCCTTATATTTTCTAGTCTTTGAAGCTATAAAACCAATATAGGGTTCTAGCAGGGTTCGACTCCCTATATATGCTAGCATGTTTTGGTTCACTTTGGCTGGTGATTCCACCTCTTTTCGGTGTGGGGTTAAACACTGTATTTCATGATGCTCACATGATCTATGTCGGTTAAGGTTAATGTTTCCAAAGAAACAATGATTCCAACCTCAAATAATGCACATAATGAAATGAACGATACCAAAGGTGTTAGGATAGGATAATCAAGAGGTGAGGTAGGCTTTAAGTAATGACACTAGGTTATTCTTGGTCATTGCACAGTGAACCCGATGAAAGTCTTAAACTACATCCTAGGTATAGGTGGTGTTTACACTAGTATATGAATGAATGAAAATGAAGTACGTATGAGTGAATGAATCAGACTCTCTGTTTTCTAAAGGAGGCTCCCTAGTGGAGGTCCCATATGTTGAGCCCTCATTTTGGGAAGACTTAATGTCAAGTCCATGATTCCAAGGTCTCATGGCATATGAAAGAATGTTATGAACTATGTCATATAATATGTGCAATATGTTATGTGTTGTTTGCAAAATGATATGTATGATGATGCTTGTTACTCTCATAGCATGGCTTTCCTAATACGATTTGGCAAGTCCACTCACTTGTTTCTACTTAACTCATATAGTTATGAGAGACCTCTTCTTAATCATGCATGTCCTTGACGTATGCTTGCATATACCCATACTTATTACAAGTGTGTACTAATCCCATACAGCTCTCTACTTTTAGGTGTAGGTGCAGGTGAATGCTAGAGCTTACTAGACTACGCTGAAGTTATCCGGACGTGGAGCATTCATCCGGACTTGGTAGGCCCTCTTGCTTTCGAGGATGCCTATGTTTTATATTCTATCTTAGATGTAGGCTTGAGCTAGTGGAGTATGTTCCACTAGTGCTTCTAATGCTATGTGACATGTATATGATGAACTTCCACATTGTTGATACTATATGTTGATTTCACTTATGAATATGTGTTGGTCTATATGGTTAAAGTAAGATGATATGTACTCTTAAATGTTATGATATGTGAAGTAGGATATTAGTCACGATTCTTCTTGGGCTACTTGTTTACTTGATATGGGTTCATGGGTAATTGTGTTGCTTTGATTTATGTTGAAATTTATTCTTATTCATGCTTGTTGCTATTATGACTTGATGATTGATTTACTTTGCTATGTGTTCCATTATAGTATATTCATTTTGACTTGACTAATTTTGATGTTTTTGGTCTTGTCATGTGTATGCTTATGACTTAATGAACATGTTTTATTGGTTGGTATGGTCTTGCTTAATATGCATAAACGTTTCTAAATGAAAAGTGCATACTTTATGAAATGTCCCTTTTCTTAGCATGATTTCCAAGTATGTGTGCATATGATCTCATACTTACTCTAAGTGGTTTACTAACCACATATCTTCCTTTTCCCCAACATTTTACGTTCCAGTCGTTGAAGTTTTTTTGAAGACGACTTGAAGAAATGTTGGGTCTCTTGATCATCAAAGTTGGGTAGGTCCTCACTTTCCGAGGGCGATCCAGTATCTAGCTAATGAAGTTGTTTTGAGTTTAAGACTCAAATGTTTCTTTCTTTTCCATTTAGTATGAAACATTATATAGCCCATGTGAGGCATTCTTACGTTGATATATGGGTTATGCCCAAGTTATTACACTCTTATTAGATGGTTATGAGATGAGACGACTATTATGNTTCTGCTAAATTTGACCTATGAATGTAATAATGTAAGCTAAGAGGCTAGTCTTAGTCCTCAAAAAGGACGACGATTCCCCCTTAGAGTTGATCAAACAAGTCTTCAATCCGAGGGAGAGCATACTTGTCTTAATAGTGACTTTATTGAGTTGGCGGTAATCAATGCACAACCTAAGGGACACATCCTTCTTCTTCACAAACAAAACTAGAGCACCCCATGGAAAATTACTAGGTCTAATGAAGCCTTTGTCTAGTAAATCTTTGAGTTGAGACTTAAACTCCTTCAATTCGGCCGAGCCATCCAATAAGGAGGAATTGAAATGGGATTTGTATTCGGTAATAAGTCGATACAAAATTAATTTCCCATTTGGGAGGAATACCGAGAATATCATTAGGAAAGACCTCCGGAAATTCCCTCACTACGGAGACCGACTCTTACTATATGATATAAATACCCTTTAGAGATCATTTTGCATGCTTTCAAATATGAGATGATATGTCCTCTAGGAATAGAATTTCCCACATTCCACTCTAAAATGGGCTCATTTGGAAAATTAAACATCACAATCCTCGTTGTACAATCTATAGAGGTAAAGCAAGAAGCAACCAATCCATACCCAAAATGACATCAAAATCAAGCATATCAAGTTCTACTATTTCAACATAAGAAACTATATTGGGAAACATTATAGGAAAATTTCTATACACCCTTTTTACAACAACCGACTCACCCACCGGGGTAGACACTATAAAAGGTTTATGCAAAATATCGGGCAAAATGTCAAACTTTTTAGCTACTAGAGGAGTAACAAATGATAAGGTAGCACCGGGATCAAGTAAGACATATACATCAATAGAGAAGGCTTTCAATATACCGGTCACCACGTCGGGAGAAGTCTCTTGCTCACCCCTAGAGCGGAGAACATAGAAGATTCCCATTTATTTTCAAATATTGTATTGGTGCCATTTTGGCAACTCTATATTTTTATACAGATATGACTATGTCATTCATTTGATTATATTGATATTAGATGGTTGTTGTGAAACGATTATGAGTTAATGTAGATAGTCTTATATGAATTCAATGTTTCTCACTATCAAGTCTAATTAAACAAAAATTTCAAATTTTCCGCTAAAATTAACCTAGATGATGTAACGATGACGTATGTAGTCTTGTCTTCGACCTCTGAGAGGTCAACAATGCGGATCTTGTCTAGGGTCTAGATTCCGGTCATGACATTTTCCTAGAGTCCCGCTTAAGAAAGAAACAGATCTCGGTATAGACATTCTTCCCAATACTCATCCTATCTTTATTCCTCCATATAGAATGACACCAACAAAGTTGAAATAGCTTAAAAAACATTTGAAAGATCTCCTAGATAAAGGTTTCATTAGACGAAGTGTATCATCTTGAGAAAGAAATAGTTCCCTTAGGATGTGTATAGACTACCGTCAATTGAACAAGGTTAGCATCAAGACAAAGTATCTTTTAAGAGAATTGGTGATCTTTTTTATCAGCTTAAGGGTGCCATATGTTTTTCAAAAATTGACCTTAGATTTGGATACCATCAGTGAATAGTAAGGGAAATGACATTCCAAAGACAACCTTCAGAACCTGATATGTTTATTTTGAGTTTCTGGTCATGTCCTTTGGTTTGACCAATGCACCTGAAGCATTCATGGACCTTACGAATAGAGTTTTCTAACCTCATTTAGATACGTTTGATATCATCTTCATTGGTGAGATCCTCATATATTCAAGGAATTAAGAAGATCATGCTAGTTATCCCAGAATAGTTTTCCAAACTTTAAAAGATAGAGAGTTGTATGACAAGTTCTCTAAGTGTGAGTTTTTACTTGAGTCTATAGCGTACATGGGCCATATATTTTCTGGTGATGGAATTAGGGTTGATACCCAAAAGATAGAGGCAATGCACAGTTGGCCTAGGCCCACATGTCCAATTGATTTTAAGAGTTTCTTGGGCTTGGTTGGCTGTTATAGAAGGTTTGTAGTGTTGTAAATCCATTGTATAGTATATGTGGATTAGCCATTAGATTTATCCACTATTAAATGGGTTCATGTATAGGTGCTTCCATGGTGATAAGAACTTCCAAGATAACTCTGTATCTATTAATTAGATGAGTTTTGGAGTGATATATCAACACTATAAATAGAGAATCACTAGCCATTTGGAAGATACTTGAATAAGAAAATTCTCTCCTCTATCTTATACTTCTTGTCTTTTTCTTCTTATATTCTGAGCTTTCTTTACAACACGTTATCATCACGAAGTTGCTACTTGCAAAGGTATTATATAAATATTTTTATTTACTTCACATATTCTCTCATAATTTTATTATGTCAAATTTATCCAAACTTGAGTTTGTGGCATTAGATATTTCTGGAAAGAATTATCTTTCATGGGTAATCGATGCTGAGATTCACTTGGCTGCTAAAGGTCTTGATGCCACTATTACTTAGGGAAATGAAGCATCGAGTCAAGATAAGGCGAAGGCTATGATTTTCCTTCATCATCATCTTGATGAGCGCCTGAAGATTGAATATCTGACGGTAAGCGATCCACTTGAATTGTGGACTGATTTAAAGGGGAGATATGACCACCTAAAGGCAACAGTGTTGGCAAGCGCTCGTTATGAGTGGATGCATTTACGACTTCAAGATTTTAAGACCGTAATTGAATACAACTCTTCTGTATTCAGGATGACCTCCTAGTTGAAATTATGTGGGGAGACTATAAAAGATGAGGACATGTTGGAAAAGACACTTACTACTTTCCATGCCTCGAATGTGATCATGCAGCAACAATATTGTAAAAAGGTTTTTCAGAAATATTCTAAACTAATCTCATTTCTTTTGGTGGCTGAGCAACATAATTCTCTTTTAATGAAAAATTATGAAGCTCGTCCCACTGGAGTTGCTCCATTACCAGAGGCAAATGTGGTGGGAGCACGTTATCAATCTGAAGTAAAAAGAGATGATCATTGGGGCTATAATAATGCACGGGGATGTGACAAAGATAAGAGACGATACACTAATCGTCGAGGTGGTGGTCATAATAAAAGGGAGAACAATATGAGTTCTCAAAATAACCTCTCAAAAAGTAATTTTCGTCGTTGTGGCATGAAATTCCATTGGAAGAATGAATGTCTCACGCATGAGCATTTTGTAAGGCTCTATCAAAATTCCTTTAAAAAGAAAGGAAATAAAAGTGGTGCTTCCTCTTCCAATGCTCGACCTGAAACACATATGACTCTTAAAGATGATGATAACCCGGGAACATCTCAGAAATATGATAAGGATGTTGAAGCAAATTTGGCTTTAAAGGATGATGTTTTTGATGGCCTTGGTGAAATTACTCATATGGAAGTTGATGACTTTTTGGAAATCGAAACTGATGTTTGATCTTTTAGCTGGGGAAGAAGTCTGTTAATATTTTACATAATATTTTACTTGTGTGTTTTTAATTATTATGTTATTCATGTTGAAGTATTTAAATTTCCGTTGTTAATTTTGTTTCTTCCTTCTTTTAATGTATTTTATTTTAATGAAAATTAGTAGAAATCCCCAGTTGTCAGTTGGATTTAAGATGAGTAATGGAGATGTATACCATCTTGATAGTGCTACAACGCATACAATATTAAAAGAAAAGAAATACTTTTCTAATTTGGTTATGAAAATGGCATATGTCAACACAATATCAGGTAGTACAAAATTAATTGAGGGCTCTGGAAGAGCGACCTTATTACTACCTGGAGGGACTATATTAAGCATTGACAATGCTTTATATTGTAGTAAGTCTCAAAGAAACTTATTAAGTTTCAAAGTTATTTGCGAAAATGACTATCATGTTGATACGGCTAATGAAGGAAAGGTTGAATACTTTTACATTACTACAATTAATGTAGAGAAGAAAATTGTGCAGAACAATTACCTGCACTTTCTTCTAGGTTGTACTATACTAGTATAAGTACAGTTGAATCACATGCGTAGTAAACAAAAGGTTTACTAATTTCAATGATTTTATCATTTGGCATGAACGGTTTGGCCATCCCGGATTTAATACGATGCGCAAAATCATTGAGAATTCACATGGACACACCTTAAAGAGCCCAAATATCCTTCAATCAAAGGAATTCTCTTGTGCTGCTTGTTCTTAAGGAAAGTTGATCATTAAACCATCAACAATTAAGGTTGGAATTGAATCCCTTGCGTTTCTGGAACGTATACAAGGTGATATATGTGGACCAATTCAACCTTCATGTGGACCCTTTAAATATTATATGGTCTTGATAGATGCTTCTACAATATGGTAACATGTGTGTTTATTATCAACTCACAACATGACTTTTGCGAGATTGCTGGATCAAATAATAAGATTGAAAGCACAATTTCCAGACTATACAATAAATACAATCCATCTAGATAATGCTAGTGAGTTTACATATCAGGCATTTTAATGATTATTGTATATCTACTGGTATAACAGTTGAACATCTAGTTACGCATGTTCACACTCAAAAAGGTCTAGCAGAATCATTGATTAAACGTCTACAATTGATAGCTAGACCATTACTAATGAGAACAAAGTTATCTGTGTCTATGTGGGGGCATGATATTTTGCATGCAGCAGCACTTGTGCGCATAAGGCCAACCAATTATCATGAATTCTCCCCTTTACAATTGACTTATGGTCAAGAGCCAAACATTTCCCATCTTAGAATTTTTTGATGTGGGGTGTATGTCCCAATTGCTCCACCACAACGCACAAATATGGGGCCCCAAAGAAGGTTGGGGATATATGTTGGGTATGAATCTCCTTCAATCATAAAATAATTGGAGCCTATGACTGGAGATTTATTTAAGGCAAGATTTGCAGATTGTCATTTTGATGAATCAGTATACCCAACATTAGGGGGAGAACATAAGTTGTTGGAAAAAGAGATAGATTGGAATTCATCATCTCTATCTCATCTGGATCCTCGAACAAACCAATGTGAGCAAGAAGTTCAAAGAATAATTTATTTGCAGAACATTGCGAATCAGCTATCAGATGCATTTACTAATCTTCCAAGGATTACTCAATCTTATATTCCAGCTGTTAATGCTCCGGTTCGAGTTGATATCCCGACGGGACAAATTGTTAAGGGAAATAAGTCTAGACCACATTTGAAGCGTGGTAGACCAATTGGTTCCAAGGATAAAAATCCTTGAAACAGAAAAGGAATAAATGATCAAGATGATCATGGGTTGAAAGAAATTTCTCAAGATGAGACCCAAGTCATAACACATGATCATGAGGATTTTCGAACTTCTGAAAATAATGAAATTTCAATGAATTATGTCTTGACGAGAAAGTTATGGAACCGAAATAATGTTGTGATTGACAACATATTTTCCTATAATGTTGCTATTGAAATAATTCAACAAGATGAAGATTTTGAGACAAAATCTATTCACGAATGTAGACAGAGAAATGATTGGCCAAAATTAAAGGATGCAATTTAAGCTGAATTGGCTTCACTAGAAAAACGTGAAGTTTTTGGACCAATAATCCGAACACCTAAAGGTATCAAGCCAGTGGGGTACAAATGGGTTTTTTTATGAAAAAGAAATAAGAAAGGTGAAGTCGTGAGATATAAGGCCCGACTCGTTGCTCAAGTTTTTTCTCAAAGACCTGACATTGATTATATGGAGACATATTCTCCAGTGGTAGATGCAATCACCTTCAGATATCTCATAAATTTGACAGTTCATGAAAAACTTGAAATGCATCTAATGGACGTTGTCACATCCTATCTATATGGATCATTGGACCACAACATTTTCATGAAAATTCCTGAAGCATTAAAGTTCCTGAAGCATACAAAGATTCAAGAAAAACTTGTTCAATAAAGCTTCATAAATCTCTTTATCGATTGAAACAATCAGGAAGGATGTGGTGCAATGATCTGAGTGAATATTTGTTAAAGAAAGGGTACAAAAATGACCCGATTTGTCCCTGCATTTTCATTAAACGGTCGGGGTCTGAATTGTTATAATAGCTGTGTATGTTGATGATTTGAATATTATTGGCACTCGTAAAGAGCTTTTAGAAGCCGTTAGGTGTCTGAAAAAAGAATTTGAAATGAAAGATCTCGGCAAGACAAAATTTTGTCTTGGCCTACAAAGTGAGAATTTGTCAAATGGATTACTTGTTCATCAATCAACGTACACAAAAAAGATACTAAAGCGTTTTGACATGGATAACTCACATCCATTGAGTACTCCAATGGTGGTAAGATCGCTTGACATCAATACAGATCCATTTCGACCTCAAGAGAATGATGAAGAGCTTCTTGGTGATGAAACTCCTTATCTTAGTGCGATCGGGGCACTAATGTACCTTTCTAACAATACTCGACCAGATATCTATTTTGCAGTAAGTCTACTGGCAAGATTCAGTTCCTCCCCAATAAAAATATATTGGAATGGTGTTATACACATACTTCGATATCTTCGAGGGACCATGGACATGGGTTTATTCTATTCCAATGAATCCAAGTCAGAACTGATTGGTTACGCAGATGCAGGGTATTTATCTGATCCGCATAAAGCTCAATCACAAACAGGCTATTTGTTAACATGTGGAGACACGACAATATCTTGGCGATCAATGAAGCAAACATTGGTAGCCACTTCTTCAAATCATGCAGAAATAATAGCCATCCATGAAGCAAGTCAAGAGTGCGTCTGGTTGAAATCAACGACCCATCATATTCAGGAAATGTGTGGTTTTTCTTTGCAAAAAGAATATACCAACCACAATGTACGAAGATAATGCTGCATGTATAGCTCAATTGAAAGGAGGATACATCAAAGGACACCGGACAAAGAATATCTCACCAAAGTTCTTTTTCACGCATGAAGAATTTTCACGCATGATCTTCAACAAAATGGTGAGATAGAAGTTCAACAAATTCATTCAAGTGATAATCTTGCTGATTTATTCACTAAGGCATTGCCAACATCAACGTTTGAGAAGTTGAGATAAAAGATTGAGATGCACCGTCTCTGAGATATCAAGTTAAGTTTTCATCATGGGAAGCGAAATACTCGTTGTACTCTTTTCCTTAACTATGGTATTGTCCCAAGTTGGGTTTTCCTGGTAAGGTTTTTAACGAGGCAACATTCAAAGCATATTATGAGATATGTGTACTCTTTTTCCTTCACTAGGCTTTTTCTCACTGGGTTTTTCCTAGTAAGGTTTTAACGAGGCACATAATCTATGGATATCCAAGGGGGAGTGTTGTAAATCCATTGTATAGTATATGTGGATTATCCATTAGATTTATCCACTATTAAATGGGTTCATGTATAGGTGCTTCCAAGGTGATAAGAACTTCCAAGATAACTATGTATCTATGAATTAGATGACTTTTGGAGTGATATCTCAACACTATAAATAGAGAATCACTCACCATATGGAAGATATACTTGAATAAGAAAATTTTCTCCTCTATCTTCTACTTCTTGTCTTTTTCTTCTTATATTCTGAGCTTTCTTTACAACATGTAGAGGGATTTTCATCTATTTTTTCTCCTTTGACCAAGTAAAGTCAGATGAAAATTAAGTTCCATTGGTTGAAGCTTGCGAGAAGAGCTTTTAGGAATTGAAAAAAAGGTTGACTATTGCCTTAGTTTTGACCTTACCAGAAGGTACTAAAGGTTTTGTGGGGTATTGTGATGCATCAAGAGTTGGTTTGGGTTGTCTGTTAATGTTGAATGGTAAATATATAGCTTATTCCTCTAGATAGTTGAAAGTTAATGAGAAGAATTACTCAATATATGACCTAGACTTGGCTGTTGATGTATTTGCCTTAAAGATATGACATCATTATTTGTATGGTGTTCATGGTGATGCATTTACTGATCACAAGAATCTTCAATATATGTTCACTCAGAAAAAGATTAATCTTAGACAAAGGAGGTGGTTAGAATCACTCAAGGATTATGACATAATTATTCTTTACCACCCAAGTAAGACTAATGTTGGTTGTTAATGACTTTATCAGGTTGTTTATGGGTAGTACTACCCAAGTTGAGGAAGAAAAGAGAGAGTTAGTGAAATATGTGCATTGACTTGTACGATTAGGAGTCTGACTAATGGATTCAACTGAAGCAGCAGGTGGTGAAGAATGTGACTGAATCATCATTAGTGTTAGATGTGAAACAAAAGCATGACCAATATCCTATAATTCTAGAATTGCAGGCAAATGTTCATAAGCAAAAAGTATTAACTTTTGAACCAGGGGAGATGGGGTGTTGAGATATCAAGGAATATTGTGTATACCTATGGTAGATGGACTTTAAGAGAGGATCATGGAGGAAGATCAAAGCTCTAGATATTCCATTCATCAAGGTTCCACAAAAATGTATCGTGACTTGAGAGAAGTCTATTCGTGGAGTAGTATGAACAAGGGCATTGTATAATTTGTTGTTAAGTGCCCGAATTGCCAACAAGTTAAAGTAGAGCACCAAAGATCCAATGGTTTGGCTCCGAAATATAGAATTTCTGGAATGGAAGTGGGAGATGATTAATTTTGATTTCATCATAGGTTTACCTAAGTCTCATAGGCATTATGATTCTATTTGGGTGAGTGTCGATAAAATGAAAAAATTGCCTACTTTTTGACGGTAAAGACTTTCCATTTGGCAGATGATTATGCTAAATGGTATATTTAAGAGGTGGTGAGACTTTGTGGGGTTCCGGTCTGTATTGTTTCAAATAGAGGTGCACAATTTACTACATAGTTCTGGAAATCTTTTCAGAAGAGGAAGCTTAGTCCCCGATATATTGGACCTTATCGAATATCCAAGAGGATTGACAAAGTAACTTATGTAGAGTTACCATAAGAGTTAGCCGCGGTTCATCCAGTGTTTAACATTTCCATGTTGGATAAGTTCATGGACGATCCATCATTGATCATACCAACTGAACTTATTGGGATCAAGGACAATTTATCTTATGAGGTGGATCATGTTTAGAATCTAGATCGCCAAGTTCGCAAGTTGAGAACAAAAGAGTTAGCATCAATCAAAGTCATTTGGAGGAACCAATTTGTTGAGGAAGCTACTTGGGAAGTTTAAGAGGATATGAAGAATAGGTATCCACATCTCTTCGATTCCAGAAGAGTTCCAAATGAATGTACTAATCCTTTCTTTGCATTTATTTTATAAGTTGTCAGTTTATATATAACATTGCTTGATTGGGTGTTTGAGTTGTGTTATCATACATAGTTAGCTAGTAAGAGTAATCTTATTTGAGGATGAATTTTCCGATGGGGTAGATATTGTAACATCTCAGAATTTGAAATATTTAGGAAGAAGCTTAGAATTGGAAATAGTCCTTTTTGGAAATAATGAAAAATCTAGAAATTCGTTTAAGATAGGAAAAGTGGAGTTTTTGGTCAACTTAAAATGAACATAACTCCTATATCAATATGAGTTACATGAATTTCCATATGTTTTTGGGGAATATCTTGGAATAATCTTTCGGATGCCGCCGAGTTTGCGCAATTCCGAGTTTGTATAAGTGAGTTATGCACTTTTGAAGTTGAGTTGTTAGATGAGGAAAGTCCAATCCAGATTTTGAAAGGGTAGTTTGTATTTTCATTACCCTTTTATTATAATTTGTTTTTGGTACTAATTACGGGTCTAAGCTGAATTATATCAATTTAAACTTTTACCAAAAGAGTTAGGTTTTTGAGATAAGATAAAAGGAGAGGAGAAAGGAGGAGAAAGGAGTAAAATGTTCAAGATTCATCAAGATCGTTGCGTTTAGCATGTGTATTTTGTCAGGGGTATTCCCTACAAGGTATGTGATATCACATAGAGTTGAGTTAGTTCACTCACATGCCAATCATGATTCAATTCAGCAAAATATGTTTGATTTGAGTTCTTGATGAAATTTGTTTGAATTCTTGTAGGGTGTTTTGTTGAAGTTTCTTGAAGTTTTATTCATGTTTCCCAGTGTAATTTTGGGTTGAATCTATTATATATTGAGGTTATAAGTTATGTACACTCTTTATTGCTGTGTCTATTTCTTGCCGCTAAAAGTTAATTTTACTGTAGTGAATATCTAAGAATATTCCCTTCAATGATATTAGTGAGAAAAAAAAGACTCATAATAGAATAAAAATATATATATGCACCCAAATGTGTTTCTGGAATGAACGTAGTGAAATTAGAGGGTTTAGAGTTAAAAAAAAAGAAGGAAGTTTAAAATTTTTAGGGCAAAAGTTTGGTGTGCCGCACCTGCCAGTGTGCAACAAAAGTTCCTCTAAACTTTTTCCCCTGGTGTGTTGCGCCAACCAGAGTTCCACAGAAAGTTCTCTGAACTTTGAGGGATAGCCCCTTGCGTTTCACAGAGCACCAAGGACACCACTTCTCCGCATTGGCTCCCCACCTTTTAGTACTTGTTCCCATGTAACGTACCTATGTTTTTAGATGATTCCAACACTGTAAGGTACATTAAAACAACATGAAATCATCCATAAAACATGGGATCATAATCCTTGAATCCATAATTTAATTTGAGGAATGTTAAGATCAAATTCAAGAGAAGTTTAGAGACAAGTATAGAAGTTAAGAGCAAGTCAAAGTAAAGTATATAATGTTTTTAAAGGTCTTTAACAAAAATTTTAACCTTGTTTTAAGACTCAAGTTTAAAATTAAGCAAAGATTAAAGAGTTGAGTTCATTTCATAAAAAGCTATACCGGAACTAAGTAATCCCAAAGAGTTTATAAATGTTTTCACATTTGAGCAAGAAAAGAAAACATCGATTCCAAGAGAGATTTTAAGCTAATTTTTGAGCAATTATCTCAAACCAAATAATGAAGTTTGTTTTAAAAATATATAAGCTAAGTATATTTTGGGAGTAATACTATTGAGCACAGATATGGGGATTTGAGTTCATATTAACTCAAGTCTCCATAAACATGTAGCCATCGTGGTTAGTAAAGGATCATACTTTCAGATGACTCATTGAGAATCTTATGGCATAGACTAAAGCATCCACTTAGTAAGTTAGGTTCTATACCCCCCGCAAGGTATAGGACAGTCCTTGGCAACAAATGCGTTGTATGTCACAACCTGAGTCTACACACTGGACGTGGCCGACACTCAAGAACCATTGCTGGTCATTGCTAGTTGTAATGACTTTTCACGATCCATCGGTTCATATAGAATCGATGACCTAGATGTATCAAGAAACATTCTTTTCACTAATTGTATATAATAAAATAGAGTAGTAAGGTACACCCCAAAACCAAGGGGGTACTAAGTCCTCTCGGGACTCTATGTTTTATAGGATTTAGCATATTCAGTCCGAAGAGTTTAGGTAATAATTTCAAAGTGACTCTCGATGGGAGAATCCAGGCTATTAACGAAGAATCGCAGCAATTCCCCAATCCTAATGAAGTAGTTCCTCCATCCAATGAAAAACTACGATTATTTAGGATCAACTTGTGAATTTGTGGCACAGTAGTAGAATCATTACCAATGACACGGTGTGTGCCTAAGTGTAAAAACACAGTGCTAGCTTTGTTATGCCGAAACCTAAATTTTAAGTTAGCAACACTTCCAAATGCCACTTCTTTCAGTCGCATCCATCTTCGGAATGATATAGTCATAAAGATGCAGATCTTAGTGGGAAAAAGATCTTGCCACATGTATAACTCAAAGGCAGAAAGAGTAGAATTCATTTGAGAGTGCTTGGTGGTCTTAAGAATGGTTCGGGTGGGGGATTTTTCTAGGAATAAAGAATTCTATGTTGTGGGTGTGGAAGGGGGGTTGTCGCCGCCTGATAGAGGTAGAAGCGGGGGCCAAAAGGAGCTATCTGCGTCGAGTCATTCGATTGAACGAGAAAGAGAGACAACTCAAATGCCATCACAGAAATAGAAAGAGTCATGCTTCAAAGTGGAATTCTTCTAAGATCCATTACTTGATTTTGCTGCATGCTCTGCTCCCAAAATGCAGAGAGACTTGTGAAGGCAGATCCAGGTTGGTTTGTACGAAAAGTCATGGAAGAGGTAGACTAAGTAAAATAATATATTGGTGCTATTGATTATAGAATCTTATGAATCAATCATGAAACACTTTCTATATCTCCTCCATCTACAAGGTAAACAACACAGCTTAGAGCACATCGTGTTCGCCACCACACTGGTTGGCTGGTGCATTGGCCTTACCGTAGTTGCAACCCCTTGGTATTTGCCGCTTTCCTAATCAAAAGATAGATCACCCCTTGTCCCGAAGTTACAAGCTTATTTTGGTGAGTTCATTCGATATGGTTCTCGCAAGCGCCCTAGTATACTTTACCTAATAAAAAGACTAAAGGTCCCTACTGAAGATAGGTCGCCAAACTACGATCGAGAGTTTCGCCTTTTAAAGCTCCAACCCTCATCCTGGATGACTATAAGTGGAAGACTAACTTAAGAATGCAAAAGCATAAAAAAGAAATAAATGTTCACAAAACAATAATACAAACTTTAACTCAAAAGAGAACTCTAAATAATCAAAATAATACATTCAACATGCCATAAATAGACAACTTTAGTCTTTAAAACATTTAAAAAAATAAATGAATAATACAAACTTCTCAACTATACTGACTATCTATGAAGCCTCTAAATGAAAATAATTGAAGTCGGGGCAAGACTCACGACATCCTAACAACTTAAAATAAATGAAACCTTACGAAAGCAAGGGGGCTCACCATAGCTAACTCTGTAACACTCCAAAAAATTCCATGACTTAGAATAGAGACTCATTTAGTGGATAATGATAATTAAAGACATAAATGAATGTATTAAATTTGATCAGGAGGTATTATAATCAAAACGACAAGGGATGACCATGACGTCCAAAGATTTGTGAAAATGATCCAGTGTGCCTTTTGATGTTTCAAGGGGTTTAAGGAGTCGGATAAAATCCAAACTAGGTATAAAGGCTTATGATATACACTATAGTGTTTTTATGGTAAAAATGTCCGAGTACGACTCCCCAAGGACAACCCTAAGGGCCCTCGACGCAGACTCGTCGATTGGACTCCAAGTTTACTTTCCAAATTCAATTAAGTTAGGTTGTTTAGATAATTAGTTAGAGAATGAATCAGTGGTTAGGGTTTGTTTTAATTATTTTATTTAGGACTATATAAGCACCGTAAGTCATTAAACTAACCTAATACTTCATAAATCCCAAACCCAAATCACTCCCACTTGTCTCTACTTTCTCTCACTACCCCAATGACCCCCATTAAAGAGCAAGGTCAAGCTTCACTAGGGATGCAAGATAAAGTATTTCTTATTAAATTCATTAAGAATTAACGAGGTATGGAAGCTATTCACTCTTTGGAATCTTTTCCCCAAGAGGTCCTTCAATGTTTGGTTTTTAATGTTCTTCAAAATTATGGTATTCATCCAATTACGTGGGTTATATTTCAAATTTGTTTACTGTTGTATTGATTTGATTTATATTGATGAATTATGATTTTTTGTTGATGTATTTATGTATTGCTTTATACTTTTACCTAATTTCTCTAAAAGATCCATGAATGTCCCTTTTTCCCTAACCCTAACTATATATTAGGTAGATAGATGATTAGGGATGTTGCAATTGATTGTGTTATTGCTTAATTAACTATTATACAATGATGGTGATTTGATTATTGGATAAATGTTATGGAATTGAGGGTGAAGTCTTGAAGGATTTTCTTGAAGGATGTTGGTAATACTTTCAAGATCATGAATACTTTACTTCAATTATGTTGGTCAATTCTTGATGATGATGTTCAATTGAAGTATGAATATGTGAATAGAATAGGAAGGTGATAAGAATATGAATATTATAACATGTTATGAATGTGAGATGATGATTCAGGAGTGATGATGCAAGATTGAAAGTGATTCTCTTGTGTGCCTTATTTTATGACTATGATGTGATGATCTCACTAAATGTTGGTTTGTGATGAAAGGAAGTTCTCATTCTATACCTAAGAGATAAGATCACCTTAAGGACATTTGAAAATTGGAATTTAGCTTAGCACCGAGCGAACTAGATATTATAGGTGTCCCTTCCCGAAAGAGAAGGTAGGTTCACTATTGTTCTCATGAGATGGAGACTACAATGTCAATGTGCATAAAGAGTTTCTAGAAAATCTCCCAGTTCCTTAACTATGTTCCCCCATAATAAGACTATATAATAGATACACCTAGAGGCTACGATGATGTATGGTTCTACCTTGGCAAGTAGAGCACCTTCTTTCGGTGTAGGTTTTATGACACTAGATTCCATGTTTAGCTCACATGGTCTATAGTCAGTTATAGAGAATGTTTCAAAAGTAAAATTAATAAACAAAAGTAATAACATGGACACTAACTAGGGTTACTTAAGGGGTACTACTCAGTGTAGGTAAGGGTATGAGACTTTACCTATGCATTTCAAAAGTTGGCCTTGAGGGGAATCCTAGGAAGAGTTCTTAAATGCTTATTTTATGATGTAAATGTATAATGTCTACTCTAAATGATAGTGATCTTATATGATATTGATTTCCTTGATTATACATGATGTTTGTCTAAGTTGCTATCTATGAAGTTGGCTTTACGTGTAGTGATGTATATGAGGTTAAGGCTTTTCTTATGGTCTTCTTGCTAGTCTACTTGGTTTATGTGGATATTGTGGTTTGGGGTTTTAAGTAAGGTTCTTGTATGCTTTGATGATATGAACTCTAAAATATGACATATTGACATGGCTTAATTATGATGTTGTTTTTGTATATGGACATGCATATTGATGTTGTTATGATTTATTGACTTATACGTGCTCTTGTATGTGTATAAAGGAGTTCAAAGTAACTCAGTATGCTTTTGACACAAAACGTCCCTTTGTGCATGTTTTCAAGGGTTTTACTTGTATATGTTTCCATACTTAATACATGTGATTTCTACTAACCGATATTCTCTTCTAATTCTACAACAGTGTAGGTTCGGGCCATAGAAGGGTTTCAAGGCCATTTCAAGGAAGACTTGGAAAGTTCCCAAGTTGTTGGTGAGTCCTCAAGTCCGAGGATGACGGCACTATTCAAGCTTTACTATTTGATTATGTCTAAGACAATGTTCATTTCTTATCTTTGAGACTCTGTTGTAAGTTCTATATAAGACATATTGTAATATTGGAACGGCTATGTCCCAAATCATATACTTCTATATTAGATGGTTATGTGTGAGACAATAGTAGACTATGTACATATATGATAAGTTTATGTAAACTTCATATATAGATAAATGAGAAATCTATGTATACTTCATATGTAAAGTCTTAATTTTTCTGCATTTTCTCTACCTATGATATGCAATGATGTATGCGAAGAGCTAATCTAATACCTCTTCGAGGACGAAGGCGTCGGTTACATCAAGGGGGTGCTCCCCGGTCATGACAAACTCAAACTCTCAAATGTATCAAAGAGGCTCCTATTGATGATCCTGAATACATGAGTCTGCATCATCAAAAAATGCTAACCAAATGTCTATGTACGTGGAATGCACGAGCATGTAAGGGGAATTTTAAAACATAAAACATAGGCTTGAACTTGATAAAAAGGAAACATACTTACCTCTTTTCTACTCAAATAAAATCAAGAAGATACTCAACTCAAACATTAGATATTCAACTCAAAGATTAGATACTGAACTTCAAAGATATGATACTCGACTCAATGACGAGCACCCACCACCCCTACCTCACGCTTAATAGCACCAAGTTTTGCAGCCGGTCTGGAGTCAAGAGATGGTTCATGAACTGGATCTGAAAAGGATGAATAGCACAAATAAACTTAAGATACTCAACTTAAGGTACTCCACTTGAAATGCTCAACTGTTGATGCTTAACATAACTCATTTAGATATAAAGCAGTTTAAAACAAGTGTAATATGAATAAAAAGTGTTTAAAAACATGATATCAACTCATAATCGTAATAAAATAAAAAACATATCATGATCCCTCTCAAAGCCTACTTGTGCAATGCATGAATGAAGTCTCATACCCCCATTCATACTAAGAAGAACCCCTTGAGGAACCATTCAATTATTACTGTGGAGTTTCTCTAACCGACAACCGTCTAATAGAATGCTTAACTAAGTGGATCCACTAGCTTAACCTAAGTGATTATATAAAAAGTATGATCCCTTAACTACCCATAATGGCTACATGGTTTATGCAGACTTGAGTTAATATGAACTCGCATCCCCACATTAGTGCTCAAGACTACTCCCAAAAATCTACCTAACTCATATGTTTTACACAAAACTTCTTTTTTTAATTTGAAATAATTACTCAAAATACCCTCTTAAAGAGGTAACTACTCTTGAAAACTCTTTCATAAGACAAATCAAATGATATTTTACTGTGATCATTGATGACTCGAGAAGTCATACTTCATAAATATTGATGGTATATCAAGATACCATATTGCTTTAACATTGATGACATACTTAATTGTCATACTAATAATGTTTAAGAAACTATTTCTCAAACTCATTTTTTTCTTAAAAGAGATAGTATTGAAATTGTTCAAAACTCTTTTGGAAATCTCAATTTCTTCTCATCTTAAATGTAAAATATTTACTCTTGGGAATTCTTAGTTTCCATATATAATTTCTAAAAAAATAAACTTTACTTTTATTTTTTACTCAACTTCAATGCTTAAGTATTAAAACAAAATCTAGATATTTGTATACTACTTCTTAAATATGGTTCATGTAAAATTATGGACGTCCGCGACTCAATGCATGGTTTCCAATAACCATGCATACAACTCAATACTAAAGACTTAGAACTTGAAGATAGAACTCCTCTCAAAGGTACTAAACTGATAGAGTTCATGCGGAAGTTTTGGACATAAATGAATCGACTCGAAGTTCTACATAACTACATGGAACTAATGAGTACAACTCTTCTAATTCTCTTACTTACTTCCTCCAATCTTAGCTCAAATCAATAGCTGATATCAAAAGATTCATAATTGAACGCAAAAGCTTGCTTGACTTGTACTGTTAACTCTCTCTTGAATTTGAATTATGAATTCAAGAGTTATGGTTCATGATATGACGAATCTCATGATGACAAAGTAGACTCATAAAGACTCTTTTCTCATCCTCTTAGTTACTTACTAGAGCCTTGGAACAAATAACTAGAAGTTGTAGAAGACTCATCAATTGGACTCAAAAGGACTTTTAAATATAACGTTCGAAAGAATCCTGAAAACTTAACTCTCAACTCTACCTGGAATTTGAACTGTGAATTCAAGGTCACGATCATGTTAGGAATGATTATAAATAGGAAGAACAAGTTTCTAAAAGAATCTTGGATAAGAACTTGATGGAAACCTTGAATCTCTAGTTTGAAGGTAAATGATCAAGAAAACCTTTCTTGATATTCTTGAATTAGTTTCTTGAAATCTCTCTTACCAAAAATTATGATTTTCATTAGTAAAGATGAAAATATGATTGTTTTGAACCTTTTATTAGTCAAGAATTTTTTTTTGGTTTTCTTGGAGGTAAAAAAAGAAGACAACAATGACTTTTTTAAATATTTTCCCATCATCTAATTCGTACAACACTGTATAGGTTACAAAAATAGTTATAACTTCTTACTCAAAAATTTGATTGACACAAAATTGGTGGCATTGTAAATTAGATTCAATTACCTTTAATTGGATAGATTATGGCTCACGTAACTCCTAATATTCTAAGGTATATGGTCGTATAAAGTTGATCCAAACAGAATCTTATATCAAAACTTAATGAAACTTCAAGAATACTTATCAATAACTTATCAAGAACTTAAAACCATAAATTTCAAAAATGAAATTACGCTGAATAAATCATGATTGAAAAGTGGATGAACTAATCCAACACTGTGGAAGCTTACATACCTGATATACCGTGGTTTCACGGTATTATTAATACTTTTTCCTTAAGTTTAGTGTGTCCAAAAGCCTTTTTGTGCTAGTTTTTATATAAGTTTCTCTTTGTTTTGCAGGAAATATGTCCAAAGTTGAATGCGGAGATTTTGAGCGAACAAAATGCAGAAGAGACCACCTACGGAGCTTATGACGGTCCGTAGGTGGCAGCTTAGTAAAGCTGCTGAAGGAAGATGGGGAAGTCTGACCAAGTGTGGGGTTACGAAGCTTGTCACGGTCCGTCGTGGCTATGACGTTCCGTCCTGCAGGTTCGTCGTGAAGTTCAGAGAAGTGATCCCAGTACCCAGATTCCAAGAGTTNCCCTCGACGGATCGTTGTGCCTTTGACGGTCCGTCATACTTGCTGTCGAGGGTGGTGAAGAGAGCAGCAGAAGAAATTGCACAAGTATGGGACGACGGAGTCCATGACCGTCCGTCGTGACAACGACGATCGGTCGCGTGGTCTGTCGACCCAGCCGCGTTTTGGCAGATTTCCAGCAAACAGAGTCCTTGTTTAATTAGGTTTTTATCGTTTTTATAAATAGTTCGAAAAACCTCGTTTTTGAGGTTAGACTCTGCTAGATTAGACATCATATTATTAGACTTTGTGTATTAGTGTTAGATTTTGAGATTCTTGCAATTGATTTTTGGAGATTAATCAAACAAA
>NC_028642.1:28015229-28016033 GCF_001406875.1 Solanum pennellii
AGGTGTGATTTAGCTAGTATTGGGCAAAAAGTTGATACACATGCAATTTCGATTAAGCAGATCGAGTTGCAAATGGCCCAATTATCAGCGACAGTGAACACACGGCAATCGGGCACTCTTTCTAGCAACACTGTCCAAAATCCAAAGAATGATGCGCACTGTATGACAATCACTACTTGGGGTGGTAAGCAAATCGTTGACCGACCTATGCCATCTACTGAGGAAAACGTGAGAAAGGATAATGATAATGTGGTAAAGGGTAGTGGTGAAGCAGAGGATAGTAATGGAAAAGATGCAGAAGTACCTATCAAGGTAATTCCCATGCCTAGGCCACCACCACCCTTCCCTCAGAGATTAGTGAAAAATACCGAGGATGGTAAATACCGGCGATTCATAACAATGTTGAAGCAACTTTCTATCAATGTCCCTTTGGTAGAAGCTTTAGAACAAATGCCCGGTTACGCCAAATTTATGAAAGATCTGGTCACCAAGAAAAGATCGGTCACTTTCGAGGATGATGATAGACGGCAGCATTGTAGTGCTATTGCTACAAGATCCCTCGTATAAAAGAAAGAAGATCCTGGTGCATTCACTATTCCTTGTACAGTTGGGTCATTACATTTTGCAAAAGCATTATGTGATCCGGGGGCAAGCATAAATCTCATGCCCCTCTCAATTTAAAAGAAATTGGGTTTGGGGGATCCAAAACCCACTGCGATGCGGCTACTAATGGCTGATCGGACAGTGAAACGGCCCATAGGGATACTCCATGATGTGCTAGTAAAAGTGGAGTCATTCATCTTT
>NC_028642.1:28017168-28037146 GCF_001406875.1 Solanum pennellii
AGTAATCAAGGGTCCCCAGTCGTGCCGCGACATTAAATCAGGCGCTTGTTGGGAGGCAACCCAATACTTATAGTCTTTTTAGTAATGGTAGCATTTTTCTACTAATGGGTTTTTAAATTTGCAGGCACATCACCAGGAAATTCTGCAGAAAATTACTCTGCAGCAGTCACTGACGAACACATCGACGGACCGTTGCGCCTGCGACGGACCGTCGTATGCATCCGTCGTACCAGGTACGTTTTTCTATTATTTTGAAACTAGGGCACACATGACGGAACCAACGACGGGTCGTCACAATTGCGACGGACCGTCGTCGGGAAACCGTCGCGTGATTAATGAGTTATACCCGACCCGACCCGGCTGGACCCTTTTTCAAAAATCAGACCGTTTAAGCCCCCCCAACCCCTCATTTCACCCCATTCCTTCATTATTCCTCTCATCTCCCCTCTCTTTTCAACTTCCACATTCCCTCCCACCGATCATTGCCCCTAAAATTCTCCAACGCCCTAGAGTTATCATCTACTAGTCGGAGCTGCTGCTGTGGGTGTCTACTTTGCCAACTTTGTAATTGTCCATTTGCTTTTTCTCCATTTCTAAGGTATGTGTCTCTAAATTTATACTCATTTATCTTGCCTTTTTGTTTACTAGTTAGTATTAAGCTTAGTTCCTCGTCGTATGTTGTTTACGTTAGACGATTCTGTCTAACCTAGGTTACAAATGTTCGAAATTGCCATGTTTACCACCCTAGACATAGGTGCTTTTGCATTGCTAGTTTCCTAGGTAGTTGGGGTAGACACATGTAGGTCCAAAACACTACAAGGTTAATGTGGGTTCATCGGGGATGCTTACGGTACCCTCTGTTCTGTCACTGTTATTCAGAACGAGACCCCGATGACGGACCGTCGTACCCACAATGGACCGTCGTAGGGTCCGTTGCAATAGCCCTAGCACCCTGTCCCAACGGACACATGTGGCGGATCGTCGTACTCACGACGGTCCGTCCTGCACAACCGTTTTGGTTGTCAGAGACCCTGTTTCTAAGGGTCTCTCATTTTTTCCCAAGTGTTCCCCAACGGACACATGTGACGGACCGTCGTGACGCTAAGGGTCTCTCATTTTTTTCTAAGTGTCCTTCAACAGACACATGTGACGGACCGTCATACCCACGATGGGCCGTCCTGCATGACCTTCATGACGGATAGAGACCCCTCTCCTAAGGGTCTCCATATTTTTTCTCAAGTTTCCTATGATGGACATCTACGACAGACCGTCGTACCTGTGACGGTCTGTCCTGCACATACCGTCATGCTAGTCAGAGACTCTCCTTCAGTGTTCTCTATATATACATAGTCCAAGTAAAACACGACGGACCTCACGACGGTCCGTCGTAGTCACGACGAGCCGTCACCAAGCCCGTCATGTATCATTGTTTCTACAGCATTGACATACTATTTTCAATATTTTATTTCCTATGGTTTCGCTTCTTTTGTTTGCCACTACTCGTACTAATATTGATCCTTTGCAGGTACTATCTACTATGGCATCCAAGCAAGACCGAATCTACGCACGCGGGTGATCAAAGTCTGTCGCCCCATCTGCCCGCATGGTCATCGGCTCTGATGATCAGCGTGACCCTGAGTATGTGCCCCCAGGCACTTCCACACCTTCCCGTGCTGCACGTGCTCCCAGAGCCACACCCAAAAAGGTGGCGTCCGGCGTAGTCACTGCCTCCCAGTCTGATGAGGAGCGCACACTGACCGGCACACCCTCTGGGTCAGCCACAAATGAGGAAGGAGCGTCTGGCTCCTTAGGAGTATCATGGTCCGAGGAAGCCTCTGGCTCTGCTGAGGTTCCCGCGCCCGCCACCGCTGCAGCGTCGGCCTCGTCTGATGAGGCTGATAGTTCAGACTCTACATCCGGCTCACCAGCTCAGGTCCCCACCCCAGCCACTGACCAGCCCAACCGCTGGTGTGTCGACGGGCAGTTTCAAGTCTACTCTGACGCCAAGTTCCTGACTGATAAAGGAGTGATGACTCGAATACTCACTTTGGAGCGGCGGTTACTTACAGGGAGTCTCCCGACGATGCCTGAGATCCACAACCTCTTCACCAGGCATCACTTGGAGTGGACAGCACGTCCGTTGGGACGATACAGCGAAGAAATGGTCCGAGAGTTCTATGCATCCTACGTAGCGACTCTCCGATCACAGATCGATAGGCGGGCTGCCCCCGCTAAATAGGCCCCACTGAAGCAGGTCCGAGTCCGGGGCGTACAGGTTGACATTTCCCTACCAGCCATCCACCGGTTTCTATACGGCGAGAGTGTTGATGCTACTCGGACCCCCCTCACTGCCGAGTTTGACTACCGCTGGCAGATAGTTAAGGATGGCCAGTTCTTCCGCGAGCCATCACTGAGAGAGACCACCAAGAGGTGGATGGACCTGCACCTGTCAGTAGATGGAGAGGGTGCCGATTGGGTGACTGAGCCGAAGGGGGCCATCAAGAAGGCCAACCTCCCGTTCACAGCAAAGTTCTTGTGGCTGCTTGTCCGTCACTGCCTTTCCCCCACAGCTGCTGATAATATCGTTACCTGGGATCGAGCAGTGTTGATGGCGGCGATGATAGCCGGATTCGAGGTGGACTTCGCATGGCTTCTCCAGGCAGTCATGCACGAGAGGGCATTCAAGGTCACTACTACCTACCCTTTCCCGTGCATGATCTTTGCCCTTTGTTGGTCCGCAGGTGTGCCCATATGGCACGTAGATCAGCTTAAGACCCCGCAGGGCACTGTTGACGTCGGCCTCATCAGAGACGAGGCCAATAAGTTGGCTCCACGTAGAGGGCCCCGTCCAGAGCTGCCCCCACTTGTTGATGATCTTGCTGATACGGTAGCCCAGGCCCGCACAGCTGCACAGGCGTCCACTGACACTACCCCCGTCGAGTCTATCCCGGGTAGTAGCACAGCCCCGGGCTCCTCTCGCACAGCCCCTCTACCGGCACTGGTCCCGCTTGCAAGGGTCCAAAAACTAGAGGCACAAATGGCCACTCTTCTGCATCATATCCACCCGTGGATGCAGAAGTTGATTACTGTGTCCGAAGAGCGCCTAGAGAGGAAAATGGTGCAGTTTACAGAGCGGAAGATCGCTGAGGTTAACCAGCGCTTGGACGCCTTTGAGTTGAGGGTGCTAGCCCGACCAGCCCCTCCGGTGGATGTGTCGACCCTTCAGGCTGCAGTCGACAGTCTTCGTGCAGATATCGACACGATCTTCGAGGCTAGGGTGCCGGATTATGAGGCCCCTTCTGTCGAGCCTGCTAAGGACACAGTGTTGGCGGCCCTTTTTGCTACTTCTGACATTTCACCACCACCCCCTCGAGAGAGTGCCAAGAGGCGTAGGGGTCGAGCAGAGGACGAGGCGCGAGCACGGAAGAAGGAGCGCCGAGAGATAGAGGCTGCGAGGAGAGCCTCCCTTGCTGAGGAGGAGGCGCACCAAATGAGAGCATCAGAGTTAGCGGCTGGGGCGTCTAGCTCCCGCACTGTGGAGATAGCAGGAGGCACTACTGATTGTGCGGTTGTTGCTGAGGACACCACTGAGGGTGTCCAAATTGCAGAGGACGTGGGTTCCGGGGAACCGGACCCACCATCTTGCTGATCGACGGCGCTTTGCGCCACAGGTTTGCTTCACCTACCACTCTAGTATTTAGATTTTTATGCATTGGGGACAATTGCATGCTTTTTTGTTGGGGGTGGGGTAAATGGATAGTGAGTGTTAGGGTGAAGTCTGAGTAGCCCAATTCACTATCCTCTTTTGGGGTTTTCTTGCCTGTGTTCTTTTCCCCTAAAGACTAATTACTTTTTCTATTGAACCGGCATGTTTATATATTTTGTACATAGTTTAAGTATGAAGCATGATGGCTAAAATGATATCCTGATAAACTGGAAAATGATGCATGACTAGGCATAGTAACTATTAATTGTGTGGCTCTAAGCATGACATAGAGTTACACCATTGCATTACCTTAAGTCTTAAATTCGAACTAGATGTCTGATAATCTGGTATAGTGATGAGATTTCAAGTGAGTGTGAGGAAAAATCGAATAAGTCCACTATTGGTACTGAGCTAGAACTTGCCTGGTTAGTCCTGCTAAAAGTAAGTTGTAATAGACAATTAGGAAAGGATCATAGGCCCTTATTCAATATAGCCCATTTCTAGCCTAAATAAAAGAAATTAAATGAAATTTATCCTTCTTTGATCCAAATAATCTGAGCTTAAAATTAGATCTTTCTTTTTCACCCCAACTGATCTTTTCTGGGAACAATGTGTTGGCCCTGGTCCCTCCTTGGACATGTGCACCTCAGCTTATGCCAAAAGCATAAGTTGAGGGTGGCTAATGCATAAACAACCTCCGTTATGGCCCTGACCCAACTTTGGGTATTGTCTACCTTGACTCATGGCAAAGCCATGAGTTGAGGGTGGCTATTATGAGGAATGCTCTGGAAAGTGGGGTTGAAAGAACAAAGAGAGAGAAAGAACAAAAGTAAAGTGACTCAAGAATTCATTGAAATAAAAGTAAAGAAGAAGAAAAATATACAAGAATTACAAACAAGAAAAGAAGAGAGTCACTTACACAAATGAAGAAAGAAGAGAAAGTAGCAAGGTGAAAGAATATGAGAAACTGGGCGAGATAAAATGATAGACAGTGGAAGGTTTAGCCGATATGTCAAGGATGGCAAAAAGTCACTAAAGTATACCTAAATATACCTTACCTGACCCCGAGCCTATGTTACTAGCTAAAAAAGTCCTATCGTGATCCTAAGGGTTGTATACCGAACTTAAGGCAGTGAAAATAGGTATGAATGAGTGTGACTTTGTTCTGAGAGCGAGTGTTGAAAAGTAATCCTTATACTCAAACTGAAATCATTGTGTGAAAAAGGAGGATTTTGTTTTGAAGTGAGGACACTAGTTGCAATACCGGAATTGTTAGCACCTCGGTCAGAAATTGAAGAGGATAGGTGTTAGTGCATGGTGAGTCTATGTCATGTTCTGATCCCACATAATTCAAGCCTAATAGTGATAGCATGCATAGATTTGATGAGATTAATCGGGATTGATAGCCAAATGATTGCAAAGGATAAAACATGGATACTATTGTACAAAGATTGTGTAGTGAGTCATAGTGCGTCGCTTGAGGACAAACAACGAATTTAAGTTTAGGATGTTGATATACCATGGTTTCACGGTAAAATTAATACTTTTTCCTTAAGTTTAGTGTGTCCGAAAGTCTTTTTGTGCTAATTTTTATATAATTTTCTCTTTGTTTTGCAGGAAATTTGTCCAAAGCTGAATGCGGAGATTTTGAGCGAAGAAATGTGGCAGATTTCCAGCAATTAGAATCCTTGTTTAATTAGGTTTTTGTTTTTTTTTATAAATAGTTTGAAAAACCTCGTTTTTGAGGTTAGACACCAGATAGTTAGACTCTGCTAGATTAGACATCATATTATTAGACTTTGTGTATTAGTGTTAGATTTTGAGATTCCTGCAATTGATTTTTGGAGATTAATCAAGCAAACTTTGGATTTTACTCTTTCTCATTGAAGTAAGTACATGAAATCTTATCTACTATATTTGAATATTGTGTTTATGGCCATGAGTAACTAAACTCCATAACTAGGGTTATGGGAACCATAGGCAAATAATGAGATAAACCCTAACTAAAATAACAATTATAGAATAGTGTCTTGCATGTATTAATAATTCTTTCGCTTAGAAGTCCTCTTAACGGATGGCCAACGTTAGAACTGGCCTTAATGCTACTTGCTGGACCAAGGAGGTAGATATTAGGAAAAGAATTATTAACATAGATTTAGTGTATACTATCTAATAGGCTAGTATTGATTGATACGAGGTAATAACTTAGTCAAATATCGAATACGATGCTTAATATGAGGTAAGGATAAGGGTTAGGATAGCAACACACGTAGCCGGACCAAGGTGCGGAGTGAGATTTTCTAGATGCTGGACCAAGGATTTAGAAATACATAACTTATCACTTTGCATGCAAGATACTAGGAAAGAATTGTTATAGTTAGAATTATCAAGTTGTGAACCTGTGGGGAACACGTAAACCCTAGTTACCTTGATTAATTTTTTAAAATTCAACTGTCAAAGTTGTCAAGTGTCTCTTTCAAGTTTGTTATTTATTTCCACTCATTTAGAAATAGAAACCCCCCTTTTTATGTTTTTACTTTCCAAGGAAGTCATTGACCAAACAATAGTAATAACAGGTTGAAGTTAAGTCTAGACTATTTTCCTCGTGGGAACGATCCCAACCTCACTAGTTGGGTTATTTACTTGACACGACCGCTTTACTTCTTATTCGAGAAGTAAGTTTGAGCGTATCAATACCTCCTAGGGATCAAACCCATGGCGAAAATCTGCAACAAAACTCAAGAACATCGATAAACGCCTTAATCCTTTACTCTTTTCTCTTCTTCTCTCTTCTTTTGTCTTCTTGAACTCACAACTAAAACCCTAGGCGTATATTATGATTACAGAACTGAAGCTAATAGGATTAGAACCTTAAAACCTTACAAAAAATGAATCAAAACTTATATGGTATGGAAAAGACCAAAATACCCTTCACTATTTTCGGCTAACTTTTCTTAACAGGACAATCTAACTTCAAAAGGTCATGCATCACTCATGTAAACTTGAAGCTTAGTGAAATAAGTGGCATTGGAAGTATAACTCAAAGGGCTTTCCTATGCTATCTTGTAGCACACCGAACTCATTTTGTGCTAGGAATTATGGTCATTTCAACTTGACCAAAACTCATTCTTAGCTTAACTCTCCAAATTTTTTATTTTCGTTATTTCCAATTTAGATTTTTAGAACTAAAGGTGTTACATCTAGTGACCTGACCTTAATGCTTAAGAAATTTTTAATTTACATGGTAAAAATCTCACTCAACACAAAGAATGATTCAAGTCTTAGTACGAAAACTTTTCCGGTGTGTTATATTATCTCGCCCTTCAGATCATTCGTCCTCCAATGATGTCTTGACTGTCTATTAAATGGTTTACTCTTACTAAGGTATGCTTCTAATGGTATGCTCTTTCTACATTCAAGTTTAACCCAAATCTTTAAGTTCAGCTTCTATACCACTCTATATGATACCTTATCCAAGACTATTACTCCTTACCACCACATTTAATAAATCTCGGACTCATATCAAAAATAAGATATTGTTTAACAACATCACATTCAAGCTTAGTACTCTAAGAACTTCATCACTAAAAGGACCTCTAAAAGGATATACCCCAAACTCTTTGGAACTTATTACTATATCATTCTCAACACTTGACTTGCTTTCTCATCTTATCGTCTTCCCCTTAGGTCTAAAGCTAACACTTGAAAGCTATGGACCTATTCCACACCTCTAACTGGTGTACATTCTATTAATGATCTTTTTACTCATGTGACTCATCCACACTTTACTACCCTTATCTCAAGGTTAGGGTCTCTAGTACTCACATTCATTGAAACAACTATCTCAATTTATCATTGATTCTATGTCAAATATACCATATCGAATCTCAAGACTAACAACATCACCCTCTTATTGTCATTATTTTGATCATGACACTCATCTCAAATTCAAGCTTAATGTTTATTACTAAACCCTAATATCAATATGATTGCTCGCTTACTATACTATACTTCAATGCTACTATGGTTATTTAGAAAATCTTGTCCTCTAGGACCTCATGAAAATTAATCAATCCTTACCTCTCAGTTTCTACACTCGAATTACCATCAAATTCCACTCCATAACCTAAGTACTACTTACTCACTTACTGCATATTATCTCCCAAATAACTCTATCATCCTCTGAATACCATGAGGTTCTCCTTTCAAAATTCATAAGCCTAGATTAGATCTATCACTTTATGAATACTCTTGATCTTCTATTCACCACTTACACTTTGTCATTACTAACAAAATGACACATCATCATAACCCCTTTCTAGTTAAGGTTTACTCTGAGTCATCTTGACTTGCAACTCTTACTCTACCCTATCCTTAGCTATTCACAACTCATCACTTCTTAGTCATCCCATAAGGGTAAACTCCTCATCAAAACTTTCTAGGTGCATTACTATATCAACATAGTTTGTCAAAACACCATCTCCCTTAGATAACTAAACCTCTACATACTTTCGGAGAGCACTTTTAGTCTGCGCTGGTGAATGGAAGCCCCCCCTATCAAGCAAGAAGGAAGCGGCTCTTCCCACGGCGGAGTCAATCCCCTAACTCTGGGCTCTTTCACTACTACTTCTCATAATCTCATATCTAATGCTTTCTTTTTGGGTGAAGTGTTACCCAATCTCTAACATACTTTCTCTTAAGGATCTTAGCTGAATTAAGACTTAGCGGAGAGAGTACAACTTACTTTTCGGTCAAACACACTATTCATATGAATATGAGTGCATTCCTTTGAAACTTTACACATAACTTACTCTTGGTCTTCTCTCAAGACACTTTAAAGTCTCATGACTTCCTCAAGATTTTTCTAAGAACTACTCATTGACTAAGGATTGAATCTGATGTTAAACCACCTCTAGTATGATGGATAGTCGAATGAATCTAGAAAAGAACGAGTACGACTAAATCTTTATTACATAACTCTATTGCACGATTAAGAGTATGAAAGAAGGGAAATTTTTCTTAATTATCTGTAGTCCCTCATCTATAGAAGTGGGGCCCTCACAACCATAAATAAGATCCTATTGACACAGCTTCATAGACACCCTAGAACTCTTGAATTCTTTGATCTTATACAAAGTTTTCTACGATCCGAGTCTACAACATGGATGTGGCGGCACTCAAGAATCATTTGTAGTCCCCAAGCGAACCCTCATCCTGGATAACTACAAGCGGAAGACTAACTTAAGCATGCAAAAGCTTAAAAACAAAAAAAAAGTTCACAAAACTTAAATACAAACTTTAACTTGAAAGAAACTCTAAACAATCACAATAATATATTCAACTTTCCATAAATAGGAAACTTTAGTCTTTCAAACATTTAACAAACTAAATGAATAATACATAATTTTCAATTAAACTGACTATTTATGAAGCCTCTAAATGACAATGATGGAAGTCAGGATAAGAACCACAACCTCCTAACAATTGAAAATAAATGGAACCCTCCGGAAGCAAGGAGGATCGCCATAGCTAACTCAAACTCTCGAATGTATCAACGAAGCTCCTGTTGATGATCCTGAATACATGTGTCCACATCATCAAAAGATGTCGGCCAAATGGCTCAGTATGTGGAGTGTACGAGCATGTAAGGGGAATTATGTAGTATAAAACATAGGCTTGAACTTGATAAAAAAGAAACATACTTACCTCTTTTCAACTCAACTCAAATAAAAATAAGATACTCAACTCAAAGATTAGATATTAAACACAAAGATTAGATACTCAACTTCAAAGACATGATACTCAATTAATGAAGCATATATCAACTCAAGATACTCAAATGAAGGTATTCAACTCGAAGTACCAAACTCTTGATACTTAACTGAAGTTATTTCAATATAAAGTAGTTTAAAACAAGTGCAATATAAATAAAAACTGTTTAAAAACATGATGTCAACTCATAATCATAATATGATAAAAGACGTATCATAATCCCTCTCAAAGTCTAGTAGTGCAATGAATGAATGAAGTATCATACCCCCATTCATACTAAGCATAACTCCTTGAGGAACCATGAAATTACTAATATGGAAGTTTCTTTAACCGACAACCACCACTATGAGCCTAAGTGGTGATACACTGTCTTGTCAAGCTGTCATAATTGTCCTATACTTTGCCGTCATATAGAACGCTTAACTTAGTGGGATCCACTAACTTAATTAAAGTGATCATCTAAAAAGTATGATCCCTTAACTACCCATGATGTCTACATGGTTTATGGAGACTTGAGTTAGTATGAACTCGCATCCCCATATCGATGCTAAAAACTACTCCCAAAAATATACTGAGATCATATTTTTAAAACAACACCTCTTTTTAATTTGAGATAATTACTCAAAACTACCCTCTTAGAGAAGTAAGTGATCTTTAAAACTCTTTTATAAAACATATCAAATCATATTTTAATATGATCATTGATGACTTGGGAAGTGATACTGCATAAACATATAGTATATCTAGATACCATATTGCTTTAACATTGATGACATACTCGATCATCATAGTAATCATGTTTTAGAAAGTCTTTCTTAACTCATCTTTTTATCTTAAAAGAGATAATACTAAAACTTCTCAAAACTATTTTGGAAATGTCCGTTTTGTATCATCTTAAATGTAAATGATTTACTCTTGGGAATACTTGGTTCCCTATATCATTATTAAAAAAATGAACTTTAGTTTTATTATTCGAAAAATGGCCTAAAATACCCTTGAAGTAACATAAATGGTGCGAACAACCCTCCATCCACCTATTGGCTTCAAAATGCCGTTCTCATCCACCTATTGGCTCCAAAATACCCTTGGCATCCACCTTTGGGTTCAAAATTAACCACTTATTAACGATTTTAATTTTAAACTATTGAAATATTTTTTTAAATACATGAATTTAAATTATTTATTATAATTTAACTTATAAATATAATTTATAATCAACCCACTACCCATCATTACTAGTTAAACCTTAACCAATTAATAAACCTGCCCCCATGACTAATGCAACAACAGAAAAGCTATTGCCAAAGAGTGTTTCTAAAAATTTGAGGCGAAAATGTCTATAGTAGTAGATTATCATACATTCAAGTCCTCAATCAAAACATATTATAATTCAAGTGTGTCATTAAAAAATTACCAAAAAACTTAAAAGTCTGACCATGTTCATCTTAATTATTCATTCTCTCAAATATGTGATATTATTTAATTAATAACTTTTTTAAAAAAATAATATATTAAAGTTTAAATATTTAAAACAAATACTAAATATTAATTAAATTATATTTAAAAAGTGCATGAATTAATTCGGGTTGTACTACTTCTTTACCTTTAGTCATAATATTCGAATTCAAGCTTGAAAGAGACTCCTAGTGAAAACGTCCTCCTAAATAAGCGGCTCAACCTAAATTTAGTTGGGGTTTCAATTCAGACTCAAATATTTTTTAATGTCATTTTTCACGAATCTGTAATTTCATCGTGTTTTAGTAGTGTTTATGGCGATGGGATATTAGAATTGATTTATTAATTGGGTAGGGTTTAATTAGTAACGGGTGGGTGGTGGGTTGGTTTAACAATGATATTAATAAATTAAATTATATCAAATAGTTGAGCGCCAATAAGTATTAAATTTTAAAAAAAAATTATTTAAATTTAAAATTATTAAATAAGTGATCAATTTTGAACCCAAAAGTGGATGAAAAGGGTATTTTGGAGACAATAGGTGGATGAAAAGGCCATTTTGGAATCAATAAGTGAATGAAGGTATTTTGTTCCATTTTCAATACTTCAATGGTATTTTAGTCCCTTTTACGTTTATTCTTTACTTAACTTCAATGCTTAACTCTTAAAACAAGATTAAAAGTAGAAGACTTCTTATATATGGTTCATGTTGAATTATGGACGTCGACTCAATACAAGGTTTTCAATAACCATAGATATAACTCAATACTCAAGACTTAGAACTTGAAGATAGAACTCCTTTCAAAGGTACTCAACTGATGGAGTTCATGTGGAATTATGGACATGAACGAATCAACTAGAAGGTCTACATAACTACATGGAACTACTGAGTACAACTCTTCTCATTCTCTTACTTACTTCCTCCAATCTTAGCTCAAATAAACAGTTGATCTCAAAAGATACATAATTGAACTCAAAAGATTTTTGAACTCTACTCTTAACTCTCTCTTGAATGTAAATTATGTTTTTAAGAGTTATGGTTCATGATATGAAGGATCTCATGATGACAAATTAGACACATGAAGACTTTTTCCCTATCCTCTTACTTACTTACTCGAGCCTTGGAACAAATTGCTAGAAGTTGTAGAAGACTCATAAATTGAACTCAAAAGGGCTTTCTTATAATGTCCGAAATAATTCTCAAAACTTAACTCTCTACTCTACCTTGAATTTAAATTATGAATACAAGGTTATGATAATATTTGGAAGGATTTTATATAGCAAGAACAAGTTTCTTGAACAATCTTGGATAAAAACTTGAATAGAAACCATGAAACCTTAGCATGAAGGTAAATAATCAAGAAAACCTTTCTTGAGATTCTTGAATTGGCTTCTTGAATTCTCTATGACCAAGAATTATGCTTTTCATTAGTAAAGATGAAAATCTGATTGTTTTGACCTTTTATTAGTCAAGAAATTCTTTTAGGGTTTTCTTGGAGGTAAAAGAAAAAGACAAAAATGACTCTTTTCAATATTTTCCATCGGCTAATTTCTAACAACACTGTATAGGTTACTAAAATCGTCATAACTTTTTACTGAGCAATTGGATTGATGCGAAATTGGTGGAGATGAAAATTAGATTGAATTACCTTTAGTTATGTAGATTATGGATCACGTAACTCTTAATATTCTAAGAGATATGGTCGTTTATAGTTGACTCAAGTAGAATCTTACATCAAAACTTAATGAAACATCAGGAACACTGTTATGCAGAATTTGAGATAATACCAGAAAATATAAACGCGAAAAACAAGACAACAGATTTACGTGGTTCACCAATAAATTGGCTACGTCCACGGGGAAGAGGGAGAGCAGTTTTATTATGGAGAGGCAAGAACAGAATTACCGAATAGGATTTGCCATAGCGTCTATATATAGTGCTAAGCTACGCCCTAACAGGCTTGGGCCCAACATACAGAATTAACAGATAATTAAGGGCCCAATACAATAACATTGTATACCGTCGGCCCGGGGGCGTCTCCGCCCCCCCGGACCCCCAGGCCAGGGGGCGCGTCGCCCCCCTGGACCCCCCGACTCGCTGACCGGGCAGCGAGACCCCCGTCCTTTCTGTTTGTAACGGGTCCGATTCAAGGCATTCAACAAACACTTATCAAGAATTCATCAAGAATTTAAATCCATAAATTTTAAAAATTAAATTACGCTGAATAAATCATGATTGGAATGTGGGTGGGAAAATCCAACACTATGGAAGATTACATACCTCTTAGGGATCAAATCAATGGCAAAAATCCACAACTAAACTCAAGAACGTCAACAAACGCCTTCATCCTTTCCTGTTTTCTCCTCTTCTCTCTTCTTTTCTCTTGTTGAACTCTCAATTAAAATCCTAGACATATATTAGGATCATAAAACTAAACCTTATATAATTATACCCTTAAAACCTTACAAAAAATGAATTAAATCTGATTGGGTTAGGAAAAGATCAAAATACCCCTTACTACTTTTGGCTAACTTTCCTTAACTGGACATCCTAACTTCAAAACGTCATATCTCACTAACCAGAACTTGAAACTTAGCGAAATTGGTGGAGTTGGAAATATAATTCAAATATATTTCCTATGGTATCTTGTAGAACTCGTAACTCATTTTTTGCTAGGAGTTATGGTCATTTCAAGTTGACCCAAAACTCATTCTTAGCTTAACTCTCCAAATTTCAGATTTTTGTTATTTCCAATTTAGTTATTTTAGAACTCAAGGTGTTACATATAGTCACCTGACCTTAATATGTAAGAATTTTTTTAATTATTTGGTAGAAGTCACACTCGCTACGAAGAACGGTTTGAGTCTTAGTTTGAAAATTTTTTCAAGGTGTTACACTATACCATCATTTAGGCTCATAGTGGTGGTTGTTAGTTAGATAATCTCACACATAAACAATATTACTTTATTTTATGATTAAATTTGATTTATTTTATTGCATTTCATTTAATGAAGTAAGTTAGTTTTATTGTTTATAAAGCTTTTCATACATATCACATGTATTTTTTTATTATTCTGAGTTGAGTTATTCATGAGTTGAGAAGAGACAAGACAAATTCTTTCATAATCTTTACAAGCCTATGTTATTTTTAGCATTCCAACTCGCATACTCGTACATCAATGTACTTATGCCAATTGGCTTGTATAGTGTTATGATTCAGATGTAGATAAAAAAAATCAACATCCAGCGCCTTGTTGATCAGGTTCAACACTCAGACTCAGTTAGTGAGCCTCCTTGCATTTTTGAGGACCCTTTTTGTCATTGCTTTCTAGTTTTCAGTTGTTAGGATGATCGGGAGTCTTGTCCCGACATCCCTCTTTATATTTTAGAGGCTTCATAGACATATAATATTAGTTCTTTAGTCGTATTCATTTAAGGTGTATACGTTTATGACTTGAGTTGTCATTTTGGCTAAGTTATTGTCTATTTAGTTATTACATAAGTTATTGTCTCTTACATTTAAGTCTTCCACTGAGTAAGTTACCTAGGTCTAGAATTCGCCAGCAATGGTTCTCGAGTGCCGACAAGTCCAGGGTATAGGCTGGAGGTATGAAAATTAATGTCTTTGAATAGTACATTATGTATCCGGAAAGTGTAAAAATTATGGGATTATTAGTATAAAAAGAGTTGGTATAAGATGTAATTTACTCTTTCTACGGTGGAATTTATGTAAGTTTGACTTAATATATTGGGTTGAGTCCAATTTGGATAAATATTTTCCCTAATGAGAACAATCATTTTCTGGTAATATATTGTTGAAGAAGTTTCATATATGTATGTAGGCTGCTGTTTGTATATTTTGCTTACACATTTGTATATTACACTTGCAAATACACAAACATTATAAGTTTATACAAATTGAGACTGCAATTTGTATATTTTGCTTGCAATATTACAAACATGATTCATTTATAGAAATGGAGATTGCATTTTATATATGTTGTTTGTCCGTTTGTATATTACATGGTAAGTTTATACGAGTTCTCTATTCATCCATCTAGGAATTTTTAAAACTTTATTTTTTATTTCGCTTGTCAATATATAAACAAGGTAATTTACTATGGATATTTCATAAATCATATATAACTAGTTAGGTAAACATATATAAATTCTAAATTTATACAATAAGAAACAAATTATACATAATCTGAATTTATTCAATCATGAATCAAATTATAAAAATTTTGGATTCATACAATTAGAAAAATGAATAAAAAAATTTCGTGAAACTATAGCCATGAATAAAACATAATAGAAACTATAGCTATTTTACACTGCATACTGTAGATATTTGTCATTTTGCATAAAAAAAATTTGTTTTATTTAAGAAATTGGGCCAATGTCCAACTTATGATTTTTTAAATTTCTTTTTTACTTAGAAGCTAGTGATTAGAATTTTTTTTGTTCAAATATTATAAAAGTGCATTAAAATTATTTTGGTACAAAAATAGCTAAAATAAGTCAACGATTCATAGTTGAGTTACTCTTGGTAATATTTTATTTTGAAAAAATATTGCACAAACATTCTTACCATACGTACTAGCTCTCCCTATAGTTTGAAATAATTATATTGTATTAGCTCAATAATAATTCATATCAAATTTGAAGTTAAATACACATATATACAGATTTTTTCCTACTGAATGTACATTGAAATATGGAGAGAGACAAACAATGTGTCTCCCTTTGATGTACTATGAGTATTTATATTTAATCTAATGATATTAAAAATGAAGAAGCAGTGTACCATTAAAGTATATTATACTATGATGGTATCAAAGATAGGTGAATATTCCTTCAAGCAACACACTTTTAAGTTACTGCTTCGTACCACAACAATATATATATATCATTAGAGTAAATATAAATACTCATAGTACATCAAAGGGAGGTTGCTAACATATATGGTATTTTAACGATAATTAACTAGCTTTAAATTTTTAGTTAGAACTAAGACTTAGCAATTATTTTTTAAATTTTTTAAATTTAGTAACTACTCTTAAAGATGATTGATGATTTTCCTCAGGTAGAAAATAGTCTACCTCAGAAAAATATATCCTATTTAAAATAAGTGATACATTTGTTATATATGTAACATATATTGGGATAATGTACTACATTATTGATTCATTTGTTGACTATATAATGTATATTGTGATAATATGTTGCATTTGTACGTTTATTTTATGCTTTATATTTAGCATAAATGATGCATTTGTTATCTATATAACATATATTGTTAATAATATGTTACATTATTTACGTTTATATTACATTTTTATATCCAAAATTACTGATGCATTTGTTATCTATATAACACATATTGTGATAATGTGTTACATGGTTACATTTGTATTATGTTTTGTATTCTGAATTAGTGATGCATTTATTATCTATATGAAATACATTGGGAATCATTGTTTATGTTTATATTATGTTTTGGGAAAATACATAACTACTCCGCCAGCATATGTCCGAAATCGCAGAGACACACTTCAACTATATTAAGGTTCTATTACCCCCTGAACTTATTTTATAAATAATTTACTACCCATTTTTGGCCTACGTGACACTAGTTAATGTCAGTATGCATTGAGCCACAAGATAGTGTCACGCGGCCTAAAAGGGGTAGAAAATTATTTATAAAATAAATTCAGCGGGTAAAAAGACTTTAGTATAGTATAAGTGTTTCTTTGAGATATCAGACATAGGTTGAGGGAGGGGTACTTGTGTATTTTCCTTTATGTGTTTATATAATGTTGAATCTGTATCAATATAACACATATCGTGATAAATTGTTGCATTTTTATGTTTATGTGGTTTTATATTAAGAAGTAGTGATTTATTTGTTATCTATATAACATATATTGTAATAACGTGTTTAACATTTATATTATGTTTTTATATTTTAGAATTAGTGATGCAATTGTTATCGATATAACACATATTATTAAATAAAGTGCTTACCAAACATTTTATGGTACAAGAAAATAAAATGATAAATTAATTATTACTATCAAACTATAATCTAACAAGTTATAGTTTTATTTAATTCAAATTGACTTTTGATGACTGAAATGATACAGTAACTTTGTCTAATAACATGTATATTAGGTAGCAATATAACCTTATTTTCTTTTTCACCAATTTTTTTTTTTAAAAAAACATTTGATATTTTTGGATCTTTTTCATGTGGGAACGAATATGTATAACAGTCAAACACAATGAAGAACATATTATTTATCTTATTAAAAAGTAAGAGAATGAGTCATCACTAACCTATAACGGTAATCATGAAATTATGTTTTTCAAGGGTGCAAATTAGGACCTTATTAGAAACAAACCCACAAACAACTGTAAAATATAACAACAATCAAGCAATACCAATTTCTAATGATTTATATAAAGACTCTACTAGAAACGACTTCACAAACTAATTCAATGACAACAACGTCAATCAAACAACAATATTTTTCCATGGGGCAGATCACGATCGAAAACTACCCCACAAACTTCTGTAACAACAACAATCATGCAATGACATTGCAGCCTCAAGTTCACACAGTGCTTTCTACCTTACCTCAATACTCTTACTTGCCAATATTGTCTAACTATCAAAATTATGAATCTGATCACTTCAACAATTATTTTGTTGCTAATGTCATTCATCAAGGTAAATCTATAATAAATGACTTATTTCACCATCAGATCACCCCTTCACCTTTGATGATCGAGCCTTGAGGTACCAACAATGGTGAGTATATTAAACATGATTACTATCATGAATTCGATCAATACATTGTGGATAATCACGAGATAGATATGAGTTCATCATAATATAACACGAATAATTTTATCAATGGTGAGATTACTACGTAGAACAACTTTGTCAATGGTGAGACTATTACATTGAACAATTTTGTCAATGGTGAGACTATTAGTACATCAAAAGGAGATTTCTAACATATGTGGTATTTTTACAATAATTGATTACCTTTTGTCACACCCCTTTTTCGCGCAGCAGAGCAAGGATTTTTCCAATTTAAGTGACATTTTAAAAAGGGATTATTTTATTTCTTTCAGAGTCGCCACTTGGAATTGAGTTACAATGTTTCACGTCACCTTATTTACATCCCTAATCAAAAGGAAGTTGACTCGTTATATTATGATCTGCGAAATCAAAAATCGGGTAAGGAATTCTGTTGACCGAAGGGAAGGTATTAGGCACCCCTCGATCCCGTGGTTCTAGCACGGTCACTTTATTAACTTTTATATGACTTGACTTAATTTTAAATATATTATGTTTGTTATCTAACAATTTACTTATGTCCCGCTTTCTTTGATTTATTTTAAATTACTTTGTAAAATTGTCATATTTTATTAGTAGGTAGTTTATTTGTTTGTATTTAAAGACTAAAAGTAGTTTAATGTTTTTTGGATCTTAATATTTTATTAGTATTATCATTATCATAAGCCTAAATTATACATTATCATAGTTTTATTTTTCTAAAAGAAAATGAACAATATATTATTAAGAACATAAGATAAAAATAAATTAAAATAATACACCTTTTCATATAATTTTTTACATTTTCTTATTTTAGTCATTAAAATGAAAAGAACCCAGTAATTAATATCAATTTATTTATTTATTTACTTTGTACATTTTGGGTCACTTTAATATTGTTTTTCATTTTTTTTTATTTTGTTTCTCTTTCTTCTTATACTTTACCTTATTTTTCTTTTATATTTTCTCCTTCTTATTTTTATACTTTTATGTTTTATAAATTTCTTTTACGTCTTTTCCTTTTATTTAAATTTTTATTTTTTTATTCTTTCATCATGAATGAATTAATTGATTTTTTTTATAAAAAAAAATTCGCATTAAAAGAAATGTAAAGATAGTGTAGGTTTGATTTATTTTATTTTTATTTTTTATTCTTCTCTTTTTTAAAAATAAATAAATACAGTTCTATTAAATATACAAAGTGAAAAAGTAACTCAATAAATAAGAGCTAAATTTGATCTAATTATTACTAACAGCATACTGTAGAATATTAAGCTTCGAATTTTAATAAAGAACGAGATTTAAGGAAACTTTAGAGCAAACAAGAATAAATACATGTTCTATAAATTTTACTCTAAATATAATAACATAAAATCTCAATCTATTTCATATCATAATGTAAAAATTAAGCATACATACATTTAAAACACTTTATATCATAGAAATCATATCTTGCATAATTCTGAAACCAAATAATGTAATAAAGATCAAGAGTTACCTTGTGTGAAAATTAATTCACAAAGAAAATACCTCGATAAGGACCACGAATTTGAAGCCTCGAATTCCACTATTTTTGTGTTTTTTCTGTTTGTGCGTGTGTTCCTTAGGAAAAAAAAAAGGGTGAAAAGTTTTCTTTTTTTGTTTTTCTTTTCCTCTCTTTTGCTGATTTTTTTTATTCCTCCCTTTTGCTGATTTTTCTCTCTCTTTGGATTTCTAAAATTTCTTCTTCTCTTTTCCTTTGTACTACTTTTTTCTTCTTCTCCCCTTCTTTCCCTTATTAATGTATATATATTTATGTAAAATGTGTGTACATGTGTATGGAAGAGTTGAATTAGTGGAGTGGGATGTGGGGTGAGTGGAGAGAAATAGTGAAGTGGGGTGGGATAATGGGTAGGTTAATTTCTTTTAATTTTTTTTGTTATAAAATAATAATAATAATAATTAAGAAGAATTAAATAGCTAGATAAAAATATATAAAAAATTAAAATCACTAATTTATTAAAACTTTGAATGAATAAGTAAAAATATACCTAAAAGTGTTATTCTAATTTTTTGTGGTTTTCATATCTTTTAAAAATAAACTTAATAAAATAAGATAAAAGTCAAAATATTTATAAAAAATATTTAAGCACTAAAAAAGGTATAAAACTTAAATTCGGTCAAAAATTACGTGTCTACAGTTTGCCCCTCTTTGACT
>NC_028642.1:28042072-28048381 GCF_001406875.1 Solanum pennellii
ATTTATCGTCTCAGTTTCACTCATGTTTGGATTTGACTTATTTTCAAAATGATTGAAATCCCTCCTTACTTCTTTAAATACTCAGTCTTCATCATGTTCGATTTCTTGACTTATTATTTCAATATTAGGTCGGAGATTAGATTGGATATTAAGATCTGGCGAAAAATTCTGCATGCATGTCATATCACTAGAATCGGCATAGAAAGAACTGTATAAAAGAAAATGAACAAATACATTAGACTGAAATAAAGATGCAGTTACATCCTATTGAAAAAGGAAATAGAATGTTTGAAATAAAACGACAAGATAACATCTGAATTACAATCCTTGAATGAATCGGACGACAAAAGAAAAAACAAGACAGACTACCAAGACTCGTCTTTAACAGGGAGAGGGGTGGCCTCTCCGAGTTCCACCATATCAACCTCGACAAATAAATCTTGAAAATAGTTGATCATTTCTTCGCTAACTTTCATCACTGGCTCTGGAAAAGATGATTGATAAGATTCTGTTGCGCGGGCTTTGATGAAAGATTTGTAGATTGGTTGTATAGGCTTGGTAAGTGACCATACATCTCTCTTCTGCTTCTTTGCCTTCATTTTGTCCTCGACTCTAGGTTGGTAGCCTAAGCCAAAAGTACCGATGCTCTTTCATAGACTCACAGGATAAGCTCTCCCTTGCACAAACCCATGTTTCAGCAATTCATTCACCACCATTACAGACGCGATGGGCATATTTGGTTTTGAAATGACACTCCCCTCGGGGACATGCTCAATAACCACTACCTCAGAAGCTTGATAAACTAGTGCCTCATTCTCATTATCCGCCTTGATAAAAGGGGAGGAAGAGTCTTTGTAGATTGACAAATCCCCCTCACCATGAACAATTACCTCTTGTCGGTCGTATTCAAACTTAATCATTTGATGCAACATTGAGGGGACTGCTCCAGCCCTATGCACCCATGGCCTCCCCTACAATAGATTGTAGGACGCGTTGATATCCAACACTTGAAAATTCACAGCGAGATCCACAGGCCCTATGGTTGGTACGAGCTCTATCTCACCAATAACATCTATTTTTGACCCATCAAAAGCTCTAACACATACATTGTTGGGTCGGGCCCTTTCAGCACTAACATTCAATTTCTGTAGAGTTGATAAAGGACAAATATTTTCTCCAGATCCTCCATCAATTAGAACTCGAGTGACATATGAAAGCTCACACTTTACAGTGATATGTAGGCCTTGGTTATGTCATGTACCTTCTTTGGGTAGTTCATCATCTGAAAAGGTGATGCGGTTTACCTCAAATATTCTCCCAGCAATCTTCTCTAACTGACTCACTGTAACTTTACTAGGAACATGTGATTCATTCAAAATTTTCATTACAGCCTTACGATGTTCATCATAATGTATTAGCAAAGACAACAAAGAGATTTGGGCTGGAGTTTTTCTTAATTGTTCCACCACGGAGTAGTCTGATAGTTTCATCTTCCTTAGGAATTCCTCTGCCTCTCCTTCAGTGACCGGACTCTTTATTTGTATTTGGTCATTTTTAGTTTTCCTTAATTCCATCGGGACATAACATCTTCCGGAACGGGTTATTCCTCCTACTTCATCTATTTGTTCATCAATTTCTTTTCCCTTGTATGTCACGACAGTAGGCTCATAATTCCAAGGAATAGCTTTGGGGTTATTCATTGGGAGCTGGGATACTGGCCTGATAATCACAGGAGGAATATGGGCCCCTCTCACGATCAAGATAGGCTTGTTTTGCCCTTTTGGAACAAACAATTTTGCCTTACTCGGGCTTGCCCAAACATCTTCAAGGGCTCCTTTCATAGTTAAGATGGGTGTGTTTGATGGACTCAACTTTTCTAACACATTTTCCGCCCTTAAAGGCATCATTTTTGTTAAATCAACAACATTTGCTGACATCTCAATGCCAGTTCCAACCCTAAGGATTTGCTTATACGGAGATGCAAACTCTTCATGACCCTTCATCATTTCCAGCATGTTTGTTTCAGTATGCCTCGGCAATGGATTTTGATTGATGTTGGGTCCACTCGGACTTTCAACTATAATTCGATTAGAATCGATCAAATCCTGAATGGCCCTTTTCAAATACCAACATCTCTCTATGTTGTGCCCTGGGGCATTAGAACAATATGCGCAGTGTTGAGAATAATCCAAATTTCTCGGGGGAGGATTCGACATCTTTCTCTCAATAGGACTCAAAACATTCAACGTCCTTAATTTTTGAAACAAGCTAGCATACGACTCCCCAATAGGAGTGAACTCACCTTTAACGCCATTTCCCTTTTTGTATTGTGGTCTAGGACGGAAAGGAATTCTAGCAGTGTTTTGATGAACTTGTGGGGGTGGTGGATGATTTTGTGGAGTTGGTGCACGCCATTGTGGATAAGAAGGGGGTGCAATTGGTTGTGCATTAAAAACATGATATGGAGTGTATGGCATAGAATATTGTGGAGCTTGGGAAGGAAAATAGTGTTGTGGGGAATTACCTAGAACATGAGTCCTAGGTGCTGATACAATAGTGGTCACATCCTCCCTTCTCTTCTTTCCTCCGATATTTCCAGAACCATTTTGAAGCACTTGTGTTGTGGCTTTTAAGGCAGCTTGACTTACAATCTTTCCAGACTTGATGCCATTTTCCACCATTTCCCCTACCTTAATAACTTCAGTGAATGTCTTCCCTACGGCTGAAGCAGATAGTGAAAGTAATCAGGTTCTTGCGCCTGGAGAAAAACGTCAATCATCTCTGACTCCTTCATCGGTGGTTTAACCCTAGCAGCTTGTTCCCTCCATCTGATAGCATATTCGCGAAAATTTTCCGTGGTCTTTTTCTCATGTTGGCTAACGAGGAGCGATCTGGAACAATGTCAATATTATATTGGAATTGTTGTACAAAACATCGAGCCAAATCATCCCATGTGTGCCAGTTGGTGATATCCTGATCTATGAACCATTCAGATGCAATTCCTACTAAGCTTTCCCCATAATAGGCCATAAGTAACTCTTCTTTGCCCTCTGCACCCCTCAATTGGTTGCAATATCTCTTTAGATGAGCTATGGGGTCTCCGTGACCATCGTATTTTTAAAACTTTGGAGTTTTAAAACCAGCAGGCAAATGGACATGAGGAAACATACACAAGTCACTGAACGAGATGCCTTTGTGGCAACCTAGTCCTTGCATATCTCTTATACTCTGTTCCAAACTCTTCATTTTTTTAGTAATTTCTTCATGTTCCTCATTCTTGACCATTTTCTCAATTTCGACAGGGGAACTATATTGATGAATGTGGGGATGAGAGCTTGGAATTTTAATGGCCTCTTCAAGAGTGTAACTCTGATCACGCCGAACTTTGGGCGGAGGATCGCTGTTGGATTTGGGCACCATCGTTGGCTGCGGGATGCAGTTAGTCGGGGCAGTTGACACAAAGAGTTGATTACTTATCATAGGCGTATTTGAAGGGCGCACCATAGAAGTTCCAGCGACATTGGATGTGTTAGCATAGGGGCTGAATCCAGGGGGATATTCATATAATTTTTTACATTTTCTTATTTTAGTCATTAAAATGAAAAGAACCCAGTAATTATATCAATTTTATTTATTTATTTACTTTGTACATTTTGGTTCACTTTAATATTGTTTTTCATTTTTTTTTATTTTGTTTCTCTTTCTTCTTATACTTTACCTTATTTTTCTTTTATATTTTCTCCTTCTTATTTTTATACTTTTATGTTTTATAAATTTCTTTTACGTCTTTTCCTTTTATTTAAATTTTTATTTTTTTATTCTTTCATCATGAATGAATTAATTGATTTTTTTTTTAAAATAAAAAAATTCGCATTAAAAGAAATGTAAAGATAGTGTAGGTTTGATTTATTTTATTTTTATTTTTTATTCTTCTCTTTTTAAAAAATAAATAAATACAGTTCTATTAAATATACAAAGTGAAAAAGTAACTTAATAAATAAAAACTAAATTAGATCTAATTATTACTAACAGCATACTGTAGAATATTAAGCTTCAAATTTTAATAAAGAACGAGATTAAAGGAAACCTTAGAGCAAACAAGAAAAAATACATGTTCTATAAATTTTACTCTAAATATAATAACATAAAATCTCAATCTATTTCATATCATAATGTAAAAATTAAGCATACATACATTTAAAACACTTTATGTCATTGAAATCATATCTTGCATAATTACGAAACCAAATAATGTAATAAAGATCAAGAGTTACCTTTTGTGAAAAATTAATTCACAAAGAAAATACCTCGATAAGGACCACGAATTTGAAGCCTCGAATTCCACTATTTTTGAGTTTTTCTTTTTGTGCGTGTGTTCCTTAGGAAAAAAAAGGGTGAAAAGTTTTCTTTTTTTGTTTTTCTTTTCCTCTCTTTTGCTGATTTTTTTTATTCCTCCCTTTTGCTGATTTTTTTCTCTCTTTGGATTTCGAAAACTTCTTCTTCTCTTTTCCTTTGTNAAAATTTCTTCTTCTCTTTTCCTTTGTACTACTTTTTTCTTCTTCTCCCCTTCTTTCCCTTATTAATGTATATATATTTATGTAAAATGTGTGTACATGTGTATGGAAGAGTTGAATTAGTGGAGTGGGATGTGGGGTGAGTGGAGAGAAATGGTGAAGGGGGGTGGGATAATGGGTAGGTTAATTTCTTTTAATTTTTTTTGTTATAAAATAATAATAATAATAATTAAGAAGAATTAAATAGCTAGATACAAATATATAAAAAATTAAAATCACTAATTTATTAAAACTTTGAATGAATAAGTAAAAATATACCTAAAAGTGTTATTCTAATTTTTTGTGGTTTTCATATCTTTTAAAAATAAACTTAATAAAATAAGATAAAAGTCAAAATATTTATAAAAAATATTTAAGCACTAAAAAAGGTATAAAACTTAAATTCGGTCAAAAATTACGTGTCTACAGTTTGCCCCTCTTTGACTAGAAACACGAAGAGTTTTCAGACAAAGAAGTAGACAAAGTGAAAAGTTTTGACCGAACTCTTATTTGAAAGACCAAAATTTATGCGACCGAGTCCTTGTTTTGGACAGCCTACATATCCCAAGTTATAAGGGAATCAGGTCACGTGTAGTTCAAGGAGATGAGTGTATGAGTTGGAGTTAAGCGGGGTTCCATCGAGGCTCTAGATCGCGACTCTTATTCTTGCATAAAAATATAAAATTGAAAGCTAATAGTTAAACGAAAAACAAATGTACAAACTTCTATCCATGCAGCTTTTCTTGAATCTTCACTTGAATTTTAACTTTAAGATATCACCTTGATTTTTTGTTGAATATCTTAACCTGGAATTGGAATGGAGGCTACACTTGCCACTTAGACGGAACTTTTGACATTCTTCAAAATGACAATTTGAAAAATGCTCTTGAATAGCTTCGTGTTTTCTTGATCAAAAGTTGAATAGTAAAGGATGTGAGGAAGTCAGGCTGCTACATGCATTGAAGAAGCTAATTCTAACCATCATTGAATTGATCACAAAAAAAAAACTTTGTTCTTGAATTTCAAATCCATGTCTCGCTTGAGGAAACCTGAAAACCACCACAAACAAAAAATAAACAAAAAATTTTCCCCAGTTTTCACTGGGAAAATTTTTGTGAGTTATTAACAAATATAAATATAAAACATAAACTCCGACTAGGAAATGTTTATTTTAGGGGAAAAAAACTAAAAATCTAGACTAGGAAGTGTTTATCCTATGAGAAAGTAATCTAATCCCATTATCCAGGAGGGTCCTGCTAGTCTCATTATCTAGGAGGGTCCTGCTAGTATCATTATCCAGGAGAGTCCTGCTAGTCCCATTATCCAGGAGGGTCCTGCTAGTCCCATTATTCAGGAGAGTCCTGCTAATCCCATTATCCAGGAGGGTCCTGCTAATCCCATTATAAGGAGGGTCCTTCTAGTCCCATTATCCAGGAGGGTCCTGCTAGTCCCATTATCCTGGAGGGTCCTGTTAAGCCCATTATCCAGGAGGGTCCTGCTAGTCCCATTATCCAAGAGGGTCCTGCTAATCCCGTTATCCAGGAGGGTCCTGCTAGTCCCATTATTCAGGAGAGTCCTGCTAGTCCCATTATCTAGGAGGGTCCTGCTAATCCCATTATCAGGAGGGTCCTGCTAATCCCATTATAAGGAGGGTCCTTCGAATCCAATTATGCAGGAGGGTCCTGCTAGTACTATTATCCAGGAGAGTCCTGCTAGTCCCATTATCCAGGAGGGTCCTGCTAGTCCCATTATCCAG
>NC_028642.1:28058381-28059106 GCF_001406875.1 Solanum pennellii
CCCTCCATAAACTCCAAGTCTCTAACCTTTCGATCTGCATATTCCTTTTGCCTACTTTGCGCGACCCCCTCGACGGTCCGTCGTGGGATCCGTCGTCTCAGCCAGTTTTTCCAGAGTAAAATCTGCTGCTCAAAATGACTAAACAGGTCGTTACAACGGGTAATCAGTTAAAAAAAAAGGATCCTTATTTATTTGTCCTCTATCGAATGTGATGTAGTAAAGAATTTGGTAGTGCAAAGTTTGAAATTTTGTGTGTGATTAAATAAGTATGTTTACTTTACTATGAGGATAGATTACTCCTTATTATTTGAAAAAGAGCATTGGGATACTTACTTGTTCACTGTTGGTGCCTAATTTGCCTAAATGCCAAGTTTTGATTTTAATATTTTTGAGTTGTTGTCACGATCCAAAACGAGTCGCGAAAGACACCCACACGTATCTTACTAGGTGAGCGAACCAACAATCTAAACCCCAACGTTTACCAGTATATAAATTTTGAATAGTGAATAAAATGCGGAAGATCCAAAACTCATTAACGAAATCAATTAAATAAACTTCTAAAGTATAATACTTATCATCCCCAAAATCTGGAAGTCATCACATCAAAAACATCTATCCTCAAATTACTAAGTCTAAGAGTATTTAAGAACTAAAATAAGTAGAAAGATGGTCCATGTCCGAACTTCAAAGACATCAAGACGTGAAGAATAGAATCCAGCCCAAGC
>NC_028642.1:28063894-28065510 GCF_001406875.1 Solanum pennellii
AAGTATCATCCCTGAGATGTGCCAAGAAGGCTAAACAACCTTTACTAACCATCCTCTTAGCGCGAAGAAAAGAGATAATACGGACAGGGGTGGAAATGTAGTCACACTCCCACACTAGCGGATCTGTCCCAGGTTTGGCCAATGTCAGAGTTTTAGCATTACAATCTAAGATTGCAAAATTTGGGGAAAGCCAAGTCATACCCAGAATTACATCAAAATCAATTATTTCTAGGATAATCAAATCTACATAGGTATTGCTCCCTACAAAAGTCAAAAGGCAAGACCTATACACCTTCTCAACTATGACAGACTCACCCACAGGAGTAGAGACACTAATAGGCATGTCAAGCAAATCGCAATGTAAATCAAGACCAGTAGCAAATGAGGAAGATACATATGAAAACGTGGATCCAGGATCCAATAATACAGAAGCCATGCAATCAGAGACCTAAAGATTACCTATGATAACAGCATCAGATGTCTCTGCTTCAGACTTCCTGGGGAAAGCATAACAATGGGCCCTATCACCTGTCTGTCCATTGCCCCTATCATGTTGCGCTACAGCAGTTCCAGCTTGTCCGCCACCCCGACTGATTGGGTGACCACCATTACCTTGGCCACCACGTCCTCCAGAATGGCGGCCTCTCCCATGACCACCTCTACCTCTAACTATTGGGGGTCTGTAACTCTGTTTTGGACAATACTTCCTAATATGTCCAGTCTCCCCACATCCATAACAATTCCTGGAGTCAAGCATAGGTCTTTGTGAAAGTGACGAAGTCTGGGGATAACCTCCAAACTCAGAAAAAGGATGACTGGGCTGCGATGGACCCCCAGCTAAAGCCTGCAGGGTAGACTGAATAGGGCGGTTTTGGTAACCTCCTGAACTCTGCCCTCTGGAGTAAGAACTTCTAAAATTACCTCCCTTACGGAACTTCTTAGATGTCGACGCCATGGTGAAGTCGTCTGGCTTCACCCCCTCCACTTCTATCACAAAATCAACCACTTCCTGAAAGGATTTTGCTGCAGCAGCTACCTGTAAGGCTGGGATCCACAAATCTGACCTCAATCCCTTCACAAAACGGCGAATCCGCTCTTGTGGACTGAAACAATACTGAGTGGCATACCTACATAGTGCACGAAATTTAGCCTCATAAGCAGCAACAGACATCCTTCCTTGCTCTAGACTCAGGAATTCATCTCTCCTCCTATCCCTCAAAGTCCGGGATATATACTTCTCCATAAGTAAGCTAGAGAATGATGCCCAAGTCATAGGTGGTGCTTGTGCTGGTTGACACTCAACATACGACCGCCACCACCTTTTGGCATCTCCCTGAAACTGATAGGTCACAAACTCCACACCGAATCGTTCTACTATGTCCATCTTATGTAGCAGCTCATGACAATCAACCAGAAAATCATAGGCATCTTCAGATTCAGCACCCTTGAATACTGGAGGTTTTAACTTTAAGAATTTAGTGAAAAGATCATGCTGATCACTTGTCATTATGGACCCTGTAGTCAATCGAGGAAACGTGCCTACTTCCAATGAGGCATCCATGCGGGGAGCCACAGCGGCTACATGTTGTACTCCCTGAAACTGAGGTGCTGGTGCA
>NC_028642.1:28067668-28067769 GCF_001406875.1 Solanum pennellii
GTGTCACGTTCCGACACCAGGATAGTAATGGATCGGGTGTCACGTTCCGACACAAGGATAGTAATGGATCAGGTGTCGCGTTCCGACACCTGAATAGTAGA
>NC_028642.1:28068043-28070969 GCF_001406875.1 Solanum pennellii
TTGTTGCTATCACCTGTTAAGTATTTGGTTGGTTTTATGTATTATTCGATATATATTGCTTTCTATTTCGAAGTGGTCGATGATACCTACTCAGTACTTGTGTTTTGTACTGACCCCTACTTGTATTTTTCTTCTTTGTTATTTGTGGAGTGCAGCAAACGTGCCATCGTCTTCCACTCGTCCTCAACTCTAGCCAGTCTTCATCACGTCAGATTTCAGGGTGAGCTATTGTTCCTAGCTCGGACTGGATTCTCTCTCATTTACGTCTTGATGCCTTGAAGTTCTGGCATGGACTAGCCGTTCATTTATTTTAGCTTCCTAGATACTCTTAGATTTAGTAAATTAAGGATAGATGTTCTTGTGGTGATGACTTCCAGATTTTGGGAATAATAATTATTAAATTTTAGAAGTTATTTATTGGTTATATTAATGAGTTTTAAGTCTGTCGCATTATATTCTGTTTATTATGGTTGAAATATTGGTAACAAATTGGGATTAGATTGGTTGGTTCGCTCACATAGGAGAATAAATGTGGGTGCCATTTGCGGCTCGTTTTGGGTCGTGACAAACTTGGTATCAGAGCATTAGGTTCGTTGGTCTCATCACACAAGAACGAGTCTAGTAGAGTCTTGAGGAACGGTAGGGGGACGCCTTTACTTTTCTTTGAGAAGCTATAGGACTTTAGGAAAATTCCATTCTTTCTTTCTTTCGTGCTATTACTTGGATCCAATTGGTATCTAGGTGATACAAATTGGTATCTGACCATCTTCACTCTATTTCACAGATGGTTAGAACTAGAGCAACGACTGCGCCAACACCAACACCAGCAAGACAAGATGCGTCTGAGCCAGCCACTGGGGCTGTAGCTCGAAGAGGAGCAGTGGCAAGAGTCCGTAGTAGAGGTCGCGGGAGGATGTCCTCTAGAGGAAGGGGACAAGCACCTGGCCTAGCTAGTACTAGGGCGGTGACTCCTCCACCGACTGATGAGGTAGAAAGAGAGGGTGAGGAAGGGGAAAATGAACAAGTGCAGAATGAGGAATTACCACCCCAACCTACCCCAGAAATGATTAACCAGGTTCTTGCTTATCTTAGCGGGTTATCAGATCAAGGCCAGACACCTCCGGTGTTTTCTGCACCAGCACCTCAGGTTCCGAGAGTACAACATGCCGCTGCTGTGGCTCCCCGCATGGATGCCTCATTGGAAATAGGCACGTTCCCTCGATTGACTACAGGACCTATAATGACGAGTGATCAACATGAGCTTTTCACTAAATTTCTGAAGTTGAAACCTCCAGTTTTCAAGGGTGCTCAATCTGACGATGCCTATGATTTTATGGTTGATTGTCATGAGTTGCTACATAAGATGGGCATAGTAGAATGATTTGGTGTTGAGTTTGTGACCTATCAGTTTCATGGGAACGCCAAAATGTGGTGGCGGTCATATGTTAGTGTCAACCAGCACAGGCACCACCTATGACTTGGGCATCATTCTCTAGCTTGTTTATGGAGAAGTATATACCCCGGACATTGAGGGATAGGAGGAGAGATGATTTCCTAAGCCTAGAGCAAGGCAGGATGTCAATACTGCTTATGAGGCTAAGTTCCGCGAGCTATCCAGGTATGCCACCCAACATTGCTTCAGTCCACAAGAGCGGATTCGCCGTTTCGTGAAAGGGTTGAGGTCAGATTTGCAGATTTCAGCCTTACAGGTAGCTGCTACAGCAAAATCCTTTCAGGAGGTGGTAGATTTTGTGATAGAAGTGGAAGGGGTGAAGCCAGACGACTTCACCATGGGATCGACATCTAAGAAGTTTCGTAAGGGTGGAGACATTAATGGTTCTTACTCCAGAGGACAGGGTTTAGGAGGTTACCCAGCCCGACCTATTCAGTCTTCATTGCAGGCTGTAGCTGGGGGTCCATCGCAGACTAGCCAACATTCCTCTGAGTTTGGAGGTTATCCCCAGACTTCGTCGTTCTCACTGAGACCTATGCTTGAATCCAGAGAGTGTTATGGATGTGGGGAGACTGGACATATTAGGAGGTATTGTCCAAAACAGAATTACAGACCCCCAATAGTCAGAGGTAGAGGTGGTCATGGAAGAGGCCGTCATTCTGGAGGACATGGTGGCCGAGGTAATGGTGGTCACCAAAACGGCTGGGGGGACGGGCAAATGGGAACTACTGCAGCGCAACATGGTAGGGGCAACGGGCAGACAGGTGATAGGGCCCATTTGTAAGCTTTCCCTGGGCGGTCGGAAGCGGAGACATCTGATGCTGTTATCATAGGTAATCTTTTGGTTTGTGATTGCATGGCTTCTGTATTATTTGATCCTGGCTCCACATTTTCATATGTATCTTCCTCATTTGCTACTGGTCTTAATTTACATTGTGAATTGCTTGACATGCCTATTCGTGTTTCTACTCCGGTGGGTGAGTCTGTGATAGTTGAGAAGTTATATAGGTCTTGTCTGCTGACTTTTGTGGGGAGCAATACTCATTTAGACTTGGTTATCTTAGAAATGGTTGATTTCGATGTAATTCTGGGTATGACTTGGCTTTCTCCAAATTTTGCAATCTTAGATTGTAATGCTAAAACTGTAACGTTGGCCAAGCCTGGGACAGATCCGTTAGTGTGGGAGGGTGACTACACTTCCACTCCAGTTCGTATCATCTCCTTTCTTCGTGCTAAGAAAATGGTTAGTAAAGGGTGTTTAGCGTTCTTGGCACACCTCAGGGATGATACTACCCAAGTACCTTCAATTGAGTCGGTTTCGATAGTCCGTGAGTTTCTGGATGTGTTTCCTGCGGACCTTCCTGGTATGCCCCCGGATAGAGATATTGACTTTTGCATTGATCTGGAGCCGGGTACTCGCCCCATTTCCATACCCCCTTATAGGATGGCTCCGGCTGAGTTAAGGGAGTTAAT
>NC_028642.1:28073449-28074781 GCF_001406875.1 Solanum pennellii
TCATACAATAATAACTATCACTCAAGTATTGATATGGCCCCATTCGAAGCATTGTATGGGAGGTGATGTAGGTCTCCCATTGGTTGGTTAGATGCATTCGAGGTGAGGCCCTGGGGTACTGATCTTCTGAGGGAATCATTAGAGAAAGTGAAATCTATTCAAGAAAAGCTTTTAGCAGCTCAGAGTAGGCAGAAGGAATATGCAGATCGAAAGGTGAGAGACTTGGAGTTCATGGAGGGTGAACAAGTTTTGCTGAAGGTTTCACCCATGAAGGGTGTGATGCGGTTTGGTAAAAGAGGTAAGCTAAGCCCAAGGTATATTGGACCATTTGAAGTACTTAAGCGAGTAGGGGAGGTAGCGTATGAATTAGCCTTACCTCCAGGACTCTCAGGAGTGCACCCGGTATTTCATGTGTCTATGCTGAAAAGATACCATGGGGATGGAAACTACATTATTCGTTGGGATTCAGTTCTTCTTGATGAGAATTTGTCTTATGAGGAGGATCCTGTTGCCATTCTAGATAGAGAAATCCGCAAGTTGAGATCAAGGGAGATTGCATCCATCAAAGTTCAATGGGAGAATCGACCAATTGAATAGTCCACTTGGGAAAAGGAGGCTGATATGCAAGAAAGATACCCACACCTTTTTACAGAATCAGGTACTCCTTTTCGCCCTTGTTTTTCTTCTTGTGATCGTTCGAGGACGAACGATGGGTAAATTGGTATCTATTGTAACGAACTGTATAGTCGTTTTGAGCAGTAGAGGTTATTTCTGGTAATAATTGCCTGGGTCGACGGATCCCACGACGGACCGTCGAGGGGGTCTCGTTCCAAAACACTTAGATTCTGAAAATTTTGGTACTTAGATGGACTCTCTGAATTTCACGACGGAATGGCAGGACGGACCGTCGTTGGCACGACGGACCGTCACAAATCTTTCCACAGAATTAACTCTCTAAACTTTATGACGAACCTGCAGGACAGACCGTCACAGTCATGACGGACCGTCACAGGCTGCGTAGCCCTGACTGGGTCGGATTTCTGTTAAAAGTTTTTAAGGGGCGTTTTGGACTATTCATGCTTATAGTTATAAAATTAGTGGATTAATGTTAATAATTCAATTACTTGGGGGTTAAAGGATATAACCTTGAAATAAATAGTGGGTTATTTTTATCATCTTTTATACTTAATTATATGACAATTAGGGTAAAAGAAAAAGGGTTTGAATAAGAAAAATAGAAAGAACAGAGGGAGAACGAACGAGCGAGAGAAGAGTGAACGAAGAGGAAAGCGAAGATTTTGAGGAGTAGCTTCCGTGATCACGAATTCTTCG